>NW_024424008.1:55504750-55506780 GCF_017311325.1 Ursus maritimus
GGAATTAGGAGCCAAGGTCTGGGAGCTCGGCACGCTCTGGTCTCCTATGTTTCAGCCACTTTCCCCTTCCGTTTCTGTTAGGTCTCCTGTTCTCTGCCCACTGACCACAGGGCTTTCCTAAAAACGAGTCATACATTCAAGCCAGCAATAGAGTCCTGACTCTGCACCAGGACTTCGTGGGAGATCAAAAATGGATAATGTACAGTGATGGAGTTCACAGTCATGTGTGGGAGGTGGATGCACACAGACGTAAAGCCAATTTCTAAGGAACTAGTGACCCACGCAGACTATGGGATCCGGGAAGTCTCTGAGCTCAGAGCTGAAGGAAGGGTCTACAACCTCTATAGCCTATTTGCAGACTCGCATCAAATCTGCCTTGACTGGGGCCCCAGGAAGTGGTCCTTCTCTGGATGGAGCAGCGGTTGCTGATGCCGAGCTCCCCACTTCTCCATCAATGCTTCTCCCCTTGCTTTTTGGTTGAGTGTGTGTGTGTGTGTGTGTGTGTGTGTGTGTGATTTTTGCTTTTTCATTTAAAGCCAGTTTACAAAGAAGGAAGAATATGTCTGTTGACTCTTACACACTTATTTTGTGAAAAACCCACCCAGATGCCTTAATAGGCTCTGTCAGGAGTGAATGGTCCCACGGCTGCTTCCCAAAGCCCATAGAGAGAATGAGCAGACCCTCTCCAGAGCCCTGAAAATATATGTGGCAGAGAGAACTTCAGCAATACCGTAACATTTTATTTCTTAAGTTGGGGGTGCTTGCATGGGGGGGTTGTTTTTATTTTCCTCATTCCTTTTTGCGTGGCTTAAACATTTCATAATCACATTTGAAACACATTAATGAAGAAAAGGGAAAAGACGTGTGTACGGCCTTGGTCTACGTGACCCTGCACCCTTGCTCCTGGAGCAGACTGACCTGCCAGACACTGACTGCTCCCAGCCCGGAGCCAGGGAAAGAGCATCTGGTTTGGGCTAGATGGGTGTGCCGGAGCCTGTCTGACCAGGTGTTGCTTGGTGTCGATGTGACTCAACATCTAGGTGGTGTGGCAGAGAGAGAACTACTCCTTCCTCCCATTCTCCTTGCCCCCTCATCGCTGAGGCCCACCTCTGACTCCCCAAGAGCCTTAGAGCCGTGGCATAGAGCCAACCCTTTCCCTCAGCAGGGACTTGCGGCTGGCGCCATTCTATAAGGGCCAGGGAGGACTTGAGGTCTGGAGAATTATTACCCCCTCTCCCCCATCCTATGGCGACATCTTTGCCTCTGTAAAAATGGACTCACACTTCCTCATCTCCCATCTAAAGCCATCTGTGAACAAAAACCTGAAAAGGGCAGCTCTAGGTCTGGCAGCAGCCAAGAAAAACCAAAGGTCCTGCCAGCAGCCGAGACAGGTGGAAGGCAGAATAAGCAGGAGGTCAGCTGGGGATGCTGCCCTGGGCCAGGGGTAGGAAGTGTGTCGGAGTCTCTGGGGGAAAGAATGAGAATGAGGCCGGCACCCAGTGTATGCAGCCTGGTCACTGTGATATTCTATTTGCAAGGCTAGGCTACGCAGACTTCAGGCCCAGGACATTGTTCCTGGTGGGGCTGGTGGCTCCTGACAAGGAGGCATTAAGGATGTCTGCAAATTCCCTCCTCCTGAATTTGCTTGACTAATGAAACGTGGCAGAAGTGAGATTCTGGGATTTCTGGGATTTGTGAGCCTAGGCCCTCTGAAGCCTTGCTGCTTCTGTGCCATTCTTTCAGAACATTCTATCGGGGAGCCTTGATCTGCGATGTAAAGAGTCTCACTACCCTGAGACCGCCATACTGGAGTGGCCACATGTAGGCCGTTTGGTCAACAGTTGCAGCTGAACCAAGCCTTCCAGCCACACCTACTACAGCATAAGACCTGAAAGTGAAGCCTCATTAGACTCGCAGACCAGCCTATCGGTCGGTTGAATACCACAGAGTAATCCCCACAGACGTTGCATAGAACAGAAGAACTGGCCTGGCTGAGCTCGAAACACATTTCTACACTACAGCATTGTGAG
>NW_024424008.1:55506790-55546448 GCF_017311325.1 Ursus maritimus
GTGTGTGTGTGTGTGTGTGTGTGTGTGTGTGTGTGATTTTTGCTTTTTCATTTAAAGCCAGTTTACAAAGAAGGAAGAATATGTCTGTTGACTCTTACACACTTATTTTGTGAAAAACCCACCCAGATGCCTTAATAGGCTCTGTCAGGAGTGAATGGTCCCACGGCTGCTTCCCAAAGCCCATAGAGAGAATGAGCAGACCCTCTCCAGAGCCCTGAAAATATATGTGGCAGAGAGAACTTCAGCAATACCGTAACATTTTATTTCTTAAGTTGGGGGTGCTTGCATGGGGGGGTTGTTTTTATTTTCCTCATTCCTTTTTGCGTGGCTTAAACATTTCATAATCACATTTGAAACACATTAATGAAGAAAAGGGAAAAGACGTGTGTACGGCCTTGGTCTACGTGACCCTGCACCCTTGCTCCTGGAGCAGACTGACCTGCCAGACACTGACTGCTCCCAGCCCGGAGCCAGGGAAAGAGCATCTGGTTTGGGCTAGATGGGTGTGCCGGAGCCTGTCTGACCAGGTGTTGCTTGGTGTCGATGTGACTCAACATCTAGGTGGTGTGGCAGAGAGAGAACTACTCCTTCCTCCCATTCTCCTTGCCCCCTCATCGCTGAGGCCCACCTCTGACTCCCCAAGAGCCTTAGAGCCGTGGCATAGAGCCAACCCTTTCCCTCAGCAGGGACTTGCGGCTGGCGCCATTCTATAAGGGCCAGGGAGGACTTGAGGTCTGGAGAATTATTACCCCCTCTCCCCCATCCTATGGCGACATCTTTGCCTCTGTAAAAATGGACTCACACTTCCTCATCTCCCATCTAAAGCCATCTGTGAACAAAAACCTGAAAAGGGCAGCTCTAGGTCTGGCAGCAGCCAAGAAAAACCAAAGGTCCTGCCAGCAGCCGAGACAGGTGGAAGGCAGAATAAGCAGGAGGTCAGCTGGGGATGCTGCCCTGGGCCAGGGGTAGGAAGTGTGTCGGAGTCTCTGGGGGAAAGAATGAGAATGAGGCCGGCACCCAGTGTATGCAGCCTGGTCACTGTGATATTCTATTTGCAAGGCTAGGCTACGCAGACTTCAGGCCCAGGACATTGTTCCTGGTGGGGCTGGTGGCTCCTGACAAGGAGGCATTAAGGATGTCTGCAAATTCCCTCCTCCTGAATTTGCTTGACTAATGAAACGTGGCAGAAGTGAGATTCTGGGATTTCTGGGATTTGTGAGCCTAGGCCCTCTGAAGCCTTGCTGCTTCTGTGCCATTCTTTCAGAACATTCTATCGGGGAGCCTTGATCTGCGATGTAAAGAGTCTCACTACCCTGAGACCGCCATACTGGAGTGGCCACATGTAGGCCGTTTGGTCAACAGTTGCAGCTGAACCAAGCCTTCCAGCCACACCTACTACAGCATAAGACCTGAAAGTGAAGCCTCATTAGACTCGCAGACCAGCCTATCGGTCGGTTGAATACCACAGAGTAATCCCCACAGACGTTGCATAGAACAGAAGAACTGGCCTGGCTGAGCTCGAAACACATTTCTACACTACAGCATTGTGAGATGTGATGAAAATTATTGTTGTTTTATGCATCTTGGTTTTGGGGTTGTTTATTACACAGCAGCAGATAACCGAGACAGCCGGGGTGCCTGCATCGAGGCCACCTGTCTGATTATCAACTTCCAAATCCTGCATTAATATAAGAGACAGGGGCTCATGGTTCCTTCTCAAAATGGCATGGCAGAGGGTCTGCAGGCGAGACTAAATGTACTGAGCATCTCTTCGAAATGGTGTCCCAGAAGCTCTTTGCTTGAGCTAGTCCTATGGGTCCTAGGGGTGAATTGTTGAAGTAAATAGGAAAACTGACAGAGAACGACCAGGTGGTGGGGGCAAAGGGTGTCTAACTGTGGAGAGGCTGGGTGAGCCTGGGAGGCTGAACACTGTCTGGAAGAGGAAGAGAATCAACTCCGAGGACTAGGAAAGAAGTGACTGGATTTCGGCAGGAGGATGTGGGGGCCAGAGCTTTCCAAGGAGAAGAGCAGGGGGTGGTGGGAGTATGGGAAACCTTGAGTTGATGTCTGGCCCGGGGGTTCAAGCAGCCCCTGGGGCTGGCACCTTCTCCCTGGCTCTGCCCGCTGCTGGGCTTGGCTCCCTTTAAAGAGCTCTGCTGGGCGCTGGTGATCTCACACGAGCACTGCAGGTGCAGGCCTGGCCCGTAAACCGCAACAGGGCCCCGTGCTGCTACAATGCACAGGGCAAAGCATCCAGAGGGGGATAAAGGCTGATTATTTGTTTAGCATCATTAGCAAGAGTCCCAGAACTCGTCAGAAGCAAAGCAGAAACTTTTGTATGAAGGAGATTAAGCCTTAAACTCAGCTGAGCGAGCTCTGCTGTGTGGAGTGGCTTTGTTGTGCCTGGCATTGTGTGTGATTATATGCAAATCACTGGGAGGCCTCCCTGGGGTCCTGACCACAGAGGCTTAGCTGCCCTCCCAGGGTAGGAGTGGGCAGGAGAGGGGGCAGGCATGTGCACCGGCCAGAGAGCACCCAGCACTCCAGGCAGGGGAAGCCTGTTTTCCCTCAAGTTCAGGAAATTGGGGTTTTAAAAAAGTGTTTAATATGCCATACAGAGGTTTCTGATGGTTGCATAGATGCCTAGGGACAGAAGTGCTACTGGGGAAGTATCACCGGAAATGCAGGGCACCATGCAGTGAGGGTGGGGGTTGCCCTTATAGTCAGGGTCCCTCTGACCGTAATACCTGGGGCATTCTCTAGCAATCTCTCTTTTGAAACTTAGAGTCATATATATGGTTGCCAAGATGGGAACATATTTTGGTTTTCTTTTTTTTTCCTTTTTTTCTCCATCAACCCCTAGCCAGAAATCCTAGTGGCCAATCAGAAGGACTTGAGATTATCCCGGATTTATTGATCCAGAAAATGTTTAATGTTTGCTCTGTGCAAGCTACACTGCTAGGTGTAGGGGGTGGGGAGTGGTGGGTGGTTGGTGAGAACAGAGATGAATAAGATAGCTCTGTTGTTCAGGAGTTTACAGATAAGATGTGTACCCAGATAACTAAAATACCTGGGGGAATTTGGCAAGTGCTGGAGAAAAGGCCCTGAGAGAGTGCTTGACTTCAGTTAGGAAGGGATCAGGGAAGGCTTCCAAGAGCCAAGCCCTCGAAGGTCTGGAGGCCAGGGTGGGCAAGGGGCGAGGGGCTGCACAAGCCAAGGCGTTCATGTTGGAAAGCATAGGGCGCAGACTGGCAATGTGCATGGGGACACATTGTGTCCCTGGGGATTTGCCAAAGCAGCTTCTGCATACTGGGCCCAGTCTCTTTTTGTGCTAGAATTTGGTCTGACACATTGGAGCCCACAGTCTAACCCACAAATGTATGCAGGGAGTCTGGGGTCCTTTTCAGCATCTGTGGAACAGATGTCCCAGAGACTTCTGTGTCCCACCTGCCAATGGCTCTGTGGGTGCCCCGGTATCCTCCTCCTTTGCGTCCCCCCCACCCCGGACCTGAACAGTGTCTTCAGCTGCTTCTAAGTCCTGGAGGGCACAGTGAGCTTGGACATCTCTGAGGCTCTCTTCCAGGTGGGCATAAAATGCTGCCCAGCTGGGGTCAGGGGTGAGAGTCATCAGTTCCTCCCCATGAGAGGCTATGCGCCTGGCAGGGGTCCTGCAGGTCTGAGCTGAGCATGAGGGTAGAGTGAGCTACGCCCTGGGCTCATTGTATAAGATGTGTTGGTGATGGAGATTGCCCAAGAACATGATCAAGGCTGAACAGAAAACCCAGGAAGGTTGGGTGGCCAGGCCATCAATCAAAACCTGGACAGAACGGTAGAAGCACGTAGGAAACCATAGGATGAAAACGGGGGCACCCAGCCTGCGTTTCCGAGTTGCAGAAAGCCCACGCCATCGGAGCCCTAACCTCATCGTGGGCAGAGAGGTCACTCAGAGCCTTGCCTGCCTCTACATGCTATTTCTAGAGGGAAAGACACTAGCTCTCAGTCGCGTGCAGCTCTTGGGGCCAGATGGAAGCTTTGAGATTTGGGAATGAGAACTACTAACTTTGAAGACAGAGCTACCGATTCCTTTCTACACCCTCCACTCCAGTCCCCATCAGAGCACCTGCCTCCCCAGGGGCCTCTCAGGGGCAGTAAGAAGCTGACGGTCACCGGGCCCTCCTGCTGAGGGGAGATCTGAGCTCTGGAGGATGAGAGTTATGGTCTACCACCCACAAGATACAGTCCTTTCCTTTTGCCGGATGTTCCTGTGAGCATGGGGTCCCTGGGTTCTGAGGGGTGTAAAAGATGGAAGACTCCCTCCACCCCCCCTCCAAAAAAGAACCCAAACTCAAACCAAGTTGCTCTTTGGAACTGTGTGTCCTTTGCCCATCAGAGGAGCAGATGCTCCTGTGAGGGCGCAGGAGATATTGGGGGGCTCCAGTCAGGAGCTAGGCAGGAAGCCAGGCAGGAAGAGCCCCAGAGTATGGAGGAGTTCAAAAGAAGTTTGTAAAGATATTGTCTGGACTGGGTTGAATAAAAGACACCGGCAGACGGGGCTGTTCACCTGCTCGGCTTTTGTTGGGCTCTGCTGTGACCGCTCTCCACACAGCACTCGGGGTGGGGTGGCACTGGGGAGGGCGCGCTGTCTGCCATCTGCAGGAGCAGTACAACAAACGCGCACGTGCCAGCCAACGGAAACTCTCGGCAAAACAAACACTCGAGGAGGGCGCCGGCCTGCAGTGTGGTAGGGAGGGCGGGCGAGGTGAGAGGGCACCTGCCAGGGGCGGGTGGCCCCAGGGACTCTGCCTCGCTCTGTGCCCTGGGCCGGCTGCCTGGCAGTGCCGGGGTCAGGCAGCCAGGTGACAGCCTCTCCTTCATTCAGCGGCCAGGTTCGAAGAGCCGGGGGTTAGAACCCATTCTATAGATCACCAGTACCCACGGTCCCACCCTGGGGTCTTCAGCAGGGCATGCAGGGTTAAGCAGCTTGGGTTCAGGGCCTGGCTCTGGCGCTCTGCTGAATACCTCTCTGAGCCTCTTGGTTTCCTATCTGTAAAATGGGGAGATGATAATGCCTAACTTAGAAAGTTCTTCAGAGAATGGAAATGATATCTGTGAAAAGAAACTTTGCAAACTGATTGTCACTAACCTGTTACTTGTGAGGCTGACAGACTGGATCACAGGTGCTCGCTCCTGGCCTGTGACACCAAGAACATGTATACATCAGGGAGGAGACCTCCAGCCTGGGCAGGTGGCATCTGGGAGGTCCCTCAGCTTATGGGGAAGAAGACTGGACTTACACCGGGGTTCAGGTGCCTGGGCCAGTGAGGAAAGTGGGAACCAAGGTGGCATGGGGTGGGGTACAGAGTTAAATCTGATGGCTTGGTGGCACTAAGTGTTGGGCTCTGGCCTTGGCAGGGGTTGAGACTGGAGTATAGATCTTCCCCAACATCCTTGCTGTCCTGGCCATCGGCGTTCCTCCCCTTCCCCTGTATCCACACCTCAACACAGTGAGTGGCAGCTGGGGCCAGTGTCCACAAACCTGTTGGGACAGGGCAGGCCGCTTGTTTGCTCTTCCCAGGGCTAAGCCTGGTGGGCAGGACCCAGAAGTATTATGTTACTTAGTCAAAGAATTCCTTTCCTTGCCTGCCTCCATTATAAAGGGGAAATAAACCCTGAGCTGTCTGCCCTAGTGGCCCCAAGCCAGGTCCTCAAGTGTCATTTCTGGGGAGCTGCTCTCCCCAGGGCAGGGTGCAGCCTCCAGGGAAATACAAGCCCTTCTTCCCCTTCCTACAAGTGGTGGTGGTAGTGGTGGGCCTTCTCCACCACCCCTGAGGAGGCCCTGTGTTCTCCAACATGACCCTTGAATATTTTTCTCATTCTAGGTCTGAGCTCTTGAGAGCAGAGTAGGGCTTGGAGCTCTTCTTGTCCCAGTGGAGGCCGGGACTGGGTGGCTGGGTTTCTGGCCCAGCAGTGGGTGGTGCTGGTGTCGGCACTGGTATGTTCCAGCAAAGAGAATAATCAAAGAGGTCTTTTGCCATCGCCTGCGGCCGGGTGCCCTCGTCTGTGCTTTGAGAACCTGAGATGGGTTTTGGATCCCCCAAGGCTTGAGCTGCTGTACTTCAGAGTTCTGGTCAGAACCAGGCAGGCCTGGAGGACCCTGCACCAGACTTTCTGAACTGCATCTCACTGGAGAGTCCCAGGACCAGGTGAGGTCTGAACTTTAGAGATCCGCCAGGTGAGGTCCTCTTATTTTGCCCCCAGAGTTGGAATACCTGATGGAATGCTTTCCAGGGAATCCTCTGGAATAGTGTGATGTGCATTTCAGGACCATTTTATATCTGTGGCCCACTGCCAACAATAAATGCTGGTTTATGAATGAAGTCGAGGCATCCTCTCCTTCCTGTCTCCCCTGCTGGGCAGAGTCCGCCTGGCTTGGCCCAGCTGTGATGACAAGGGCTTCTAGAACTACTTCTCAGAGAGACAGGTATCTTGCTTGAGAAGCAGCGGCAATCAGATTCTGTTTCTGAAGAATATGAAAGCTTACTTTTTTTTAATAGCGTGAAGTCGTATATCATTAAATTTGGCTAAGACATCTCCCTGCTTCCAGACATGTTCACATTTCTTCTACCTGGCAGCACAAAACTGTATTTGACTTGCTAGTCTCTCCCCTGTCTGTTCTTTTCCTTGCATCTTACTGAAGTATTGGACTGCAGTGTGGATTGCCATGTGTTCCCTGAGCACCCATAACCCAGCTCTGAGTGATCCAGACAGAGGCGCCATGATCTACATTCTTTCATGCTGCCCCTCAAGGAAATGTCTCACTCAAGCCTTCTCCAAGACCGTCAGCACCTGGAGAGCCAGGATCACCTGTGTCTTCACTGCCCTCCCTCTTCCTGCAGGAGCAGTGCCTGGCAGCAGTGATACTCAGTGAATATTTGTTGAATGAACAGAACATCAGAGGAAGGAGTAGTAGGTGCCCATAAGTGCTCACTGGTTTACTCTGAGCCACTTTGTCTTGCTGTATCCCTCTGATGGGCTCGGTGTTACATTTTCCCTCTTCTTACCTCTCTGACAGAGTCTCCTTGGCTCTAGCTTCGTGTTCCTTTTTGTTCAGTTCTCTGGCTTCTGCTCTGATCCCTCTAAGTGTCCTCACTGGGAATTCCAGCCACTCTTGTGTTGATGGCTATAAACTCTGTGTCCTCAGCTCTACACTTTGCTAAGGTTGGGCTCATCCATCTCCAGCTGACGGTGGGCTAATGAATGGAGTCATGGAGTATTAGTGTCAGAAGGAATGTCAGCAGTTACCTGACCTAACCTTGGCATTCACCCTCACCTCACTCCCCATGATTCTTCTCTACTCTTGTTAGGAGGCAGCCTGTTTCATTGTCGGCTGTCCTTCATCTCACTTCTTTCCCTTCATCTGTCATCTTGTCTAAATCATTAACCTCGGATAGCAGGAGCCATATCTTATGCAAATCAATTAACATTTGTTTATAAACAGTGCATATTTGATAATATGAAAAGTTTGAATATTTAACTTAGGTGAGAGGTACTCTTCCCCAAATGGGTTTTGGGGGTTCTCTCCTACCCTCTGGTTTTGGAATCAGAAAGCCTTGGGTTCGGATTCGAGCGCCATCATTTAGCATCTATGAACCTTTAGGAAAGTTACTTCTCCAGGTCTTGCTTCCCTCCTCGATGAAGCAGTGATAATAGCAGTCCCTACCTTGTAGGCTCGGTAGGTGGATGCATGAGATACTGTAAATTCAGTGTATAGTGCAGGGACGGACATGTATCAAGGGCCCTAAAAATGGGAGTTTTTGTTATTATGAGCAGGCTGACACTGATACTGAACTTGGGGCTTCAGGCCAGCCACTAAGCAATATGTATGCAGTTCTTGCCTGTACTTCTCCATCCCCAGCTCACCTCTGAAGACCATGCTGAAACTGCAGTCCTTTGTTTCCTGGGTGAAGGTACAAGGATCAGTTCTCCCTTCAGATAAGTCCATTAATTTCTGCTTCTGGATAGGGAACGATTCCACGGCTGCCACAGACACTATGGAGCACAGAGGAGAAGAAGGAAGCTGGTCTATATGGGGGTTGCTGTGCTGAACTGCTTCTACCTCATGATGCCTGCCCTCAGGGTGCTTGTAATCCGGTGGGAAGGAAAGGCCAGTGTGTGTGGAGTAAGTAGGAAACAATACCTGCTTCATAGGACGAAGGGTTACATTGTGATGGGACCTCAGCTGAGAGGTCCATTAATATGGCAGTTCAGAGATTAGGTTCTGGAACCACAAGGACCAGGACTCTAATCTCGGTTCTGTGGGGCTTGGAGTGAATTACTTGACCTCTCTGGGCCTCCTCCTCATCTGGGTTTCCTGGGGAGGATTGAATGAGGGCACGCACTGAACAGTGCTCAGCACCGCACAGCACAGCTCCCTAAGCGTGACTGTTGTTATTATGCATTCTGCATTCAGGGGGAAAGAGAGCTCACTGACGCCTCTGCTAATCGGAAGGGGTGAGACGTAGACAGTTAGGGGGAGGGGAGAGTGCTTCGTAGACGGAAAACAACAACAGAACACAGCGACAAACAACACATAACAAAAACTCACAAAACAGCAATGGCCCAGAGCCAGGAAAGACTAATGTTTAAGGACAGTGGGATGTGCTTCAGGACCGGATCAGAGAAGGAAATCAGGGAGGATCTGAGACAGTAGGAGGGACCAGCTGAAGGACACCTGAGGTTGGACAGTCCCTTCTTTGTATCCTCCATTGTGCCTCTCGTGGCATTTGGTTCAGCAAATAGTTATTGTTTGCTGCTGAAATCCTTGGTCTAAGCAGCTGGGCTTGTGTCTCTCACAGCGAACGTACTTCGTAGGCTTACTGCCTTCTGAGGTGTTTCTATTTCTTGATTCAAAGCCCCATAAATGCCCCTTTTTCCTAATATCCTCACATTTGGTCAGCAAATTCAGGGGAACCTTATCTGCACTATTTATCATCAGAAAGCTATGACGTATCTTTCTTCTCAGGCTTTATCTTCCAGACAGAGGTCTCCGCCTCATTTTGGAGTCAGAGCTGACTTCACCAGTTACTGCCTGACCCGAGAAAGTTACTCAGCCTCCGTGCTCCACTTCCTCACGTACAGACTTCAAGGAACGTGCCTGTGAGCAGCCAGCGCGTCTCACGGCCCCTGCTCTGCAACGCTGGCTGGACTGTAAGCCTGTCTCCCTCCCAAAAGTGTGACGTCAGACGTTGTCAATAGAGGGCGCTGCCTCAAAAGTTTGCTCTTGTGAGGAATGGCTTAAAGGGTAGGGGGTTTCTGTCTGGGTGATAAAAATGCTCTGGATTAAATAGGGTGATGATTGCACAACATTGTGAATGTACTGGAAGTCACGTAACGGCATACTTTGATGTGGTTAAAATGACGGATTTTATGTTTTGTGACTTGTATCTCAATAAAAAGAAGTAGGTTGCTATGAAGATGGGACAAATTTGTGATGGGAAAAGTTGAGAACAGTGCTTGGAACATAGTGAGTGGTCTGATACAGTGACTCTAATTTTGCTTAGTGACGTAGTGGTCTGTCACTGGACCACCTCTTCCTTAGACCCTCACACTGTCTTCCTGGTTATTGGAGCCTCGCTGCCCCAGAGCCGATTCTGTCTCTCAAGCTGGTGTCTCTCACACTGGCTCCTCAGGGAGCAGAGCGAATGCCTGCACTCCCCGTTCTCCCGAATCTCTCCAGACAGCTGGTGGCTGGGGCCTCGGTGTAGCAGCATAGGCCAGAGTGGCCAGATCACGGAGGGGAGTCAAAAGAAAGGATGTAATGTTTGTGTCCCAGGGCTCTGAGCCCTTGAGCCAAAGTTTGCCTGACTGTTCTCCCCAGGGCCCCGCTCTGGTCTGCTATCCCCCGTGTGGTGACTGAGGAGCCCAAGTGTGCAGTCCCCAGCTCCTTCTCCTCTGGTTGGAGGCTTTGGAAAGTCTGCAGAGCAGTGGAAGCTGTGGAGGCTCACAGGACAGGCATGCAAAGAAAAGCAGCAGGAAGCACGTGGTAAGGTCGGAAGAACTCCTGAGGGCTGGTTTGGGGAGAGCTCTCTTTAGAAGATGATTGTAGGTGATGATGCAGGGAAAGTGCAGAAAGATGGGGAGGTATCCTTCACCTCCTTCCTCTTCTGTCTGTGTAATAGTCCTCCCCAGGTGGCTGAGCCTGGAAGACCGGTGTTTCCATTGCACACAATGTCGTTCATCCAAACCCAGGGTTTTCAGGACGGCCTAACTCAGGCCTGTCCTGATATCCCCGTCTTACCCACGCACTTGTGGGACCACTTGGACTGTGAAACCCCTCCCCCTACATCTTTGCATGGGGCTGCTTGCCAGGGAACTGTCACAGAGCAGGAGGGGAGCATGCTGTGGATATGGGCTGCCTCCCTGCAGAGCTTGTGTGTCCTCAGCCTAATGCTGGGAGTGGGGGACACTAAAAGCACGTGCCTCGTGATGTGACATCTCTGTCACTCTGTTGCCACTTTCCATTGAGCTGACTCAGGGAGCTCAGGAAAGCAGGCTCGGCTGCTTGCTCTCAGGGCTCCTGTATCTAACCCCTATCCCCATGAGGTGGCCATAGCTTCATGGTGGCATTGGTTTTGGGGTCCCCGAGCTGCTAGGGTCTCCCTCTGAGGGCTTCCCTCAGACACAGTTACCAAACATGTTTTTCATCTTTATTAATCTGCTCGTCTTCTCACGTTTCCCAGGGCACAGCTGCATTTCTTATCTGATGGGCTGGCTGCCAGCCCCATGGAGCCTGACAGTTACAAAGGGTGGATTAGCTGCAAAAGAATATTTATTAGAAAAAAAAAATCCTTTTTATTCTTCTGTCCTTTTTGTGGAATTAGTCATATATTGCCTGGGTGAGATAAGAGCAGCCCTTTGTGAGCTAGGAGCAGAGGTCCGGCATCTGGGGTATTGGCAATGCCAAGGTGAGTGGTGACAATCCTCCTTGCCTGCCGTGGACCATCTCTCTCCTGGCCTCTCTTGGAGGATCCGGCTCAATTTCACGGCTCAGAGAGGTCTATGATGTGGCTGGCTTTCTCCAGAAAGAGGAACATCTTTTTGTGCACGGGCCTCACTTTTCTTCTAAACTCCAGGGCTAGAGACAAGTAGAGAACTGACCACTTGGTAATTCTTTTTCAATTTTGTAGCTCCACTTGCCGGGGTTTGTTTAATGGCATTAAGAGA
Source organism: Ursus maritimus (assembly GCF_017311325.1). NCBI lineage: Eukaryota > Metazoa > Chordata > Mammalia > Carnivora > Ursidae > Ursus > Ursus maritimus. The sequence goes on from NW_024424008.1 coordinate 55,518,014, forward strand.
GAAAAGAGATGTTCCAATGGAAAAATGGAAGCAGCAGTGACTTTCCTTAGGCATTGATGGAGAAACTCTGCCACTGAGGGAGTTCTAGGTTTCCAAGGAAATCAACTCCTTTGTGGGAAATTGATTTTCATTCTGCTTTTGAGACTTTGGTGGTAGGATTGCAAATTGAAGGTGTTTGCATTTGGCTACTGCAAGCCCAAGAAATGTCCCAATTGTGCCACTCAGAGTCTGTGGGAGCTCCCAGAGGACAGGCTCTGTTAGGGCACATCACTTTGAGTAAACTCTGAAAAGATGTCAACTTTCCCACCACAACCTGGGAGCTGCCGTGCTAGACCTGCCTGGGCCTGTCTGCTTCTGATGTCGTGTGATACAGGGGAGGTAGGTAAGAAGCCCTGGCCAACGGGGTGACTTCTGATCTGGTCCTTCTGATGCCAGTGGTGGTCATCATCTGGAATTTGGGCCAGCCTGGGCTCTTGGGGTCATGGGAAAACCAATGAATCAGGATCTCTAGATGAGGAGCTGGGGTCTCTGAGCGTGGAGGGAGAATTACTGTCAGAGGAGAAACCACAATAAAGTATTAGGGCCCACAAGGGACATGGAAGATGGAGACCATTGTTCACCCATCACCACTAGAATTCAAATCCCCTTTGATAACTCCACCACATATATCACACATATTTCTGGTATATTCTCTATTGCATAGTCTCCTTGAGGAGAGACTATGGCTTTTAGAAGAGAAAGTGTTTTTCCAAAGAGTTTTGGTGTCCTCAAGAGAAAAGAGAAGGTGCTAAGATCTTAAGGAGACACGAGTGCTCACGAGCTAGACCCCCCCTGCCATTTTTTTTTTTTTTTTTTTTTTTTACTATTTTTCATTCACCTGTCCTTCCCATTGGCCCTTCCTTCATAGTTTCTTGGCTAGTCTCATCTCTTTTTGCATGGAACACTCCTTGTCTCTTTGGTGGGCAGAACACAGGGCATAACTCACATCCACTCATCATTGCTTTCCCATCCCAACATTCTCCTGTTGACTCCCTGGTTTTGGATGATGGCACCACCATTCTCTACATCACCTGGGCTGCACAGCTCAGGTGAGCTTTGTGCTTTTCTTTTCTTTTCTTTTTTTTAAGATTTTCTTTATTTATTCGACAGAGATAGAGACAGCCAGCGAGAGAGGGAACACAAGCAGGGGCAGTGGGAGAGGAAGAAGCAGGCTCATAGCAGAGGAGCCTGATGCGGGGCTCGATCCCATAACGCCGGGATCACGCCCTGAGCCGAAGGCAGACGCTTAACTGCTGTGCCACCCAGGCGCCCCTGTGCCACCCAGGCGCCCCTGTGCTTTTCTTGCCCCACTTTCCATAGCTAGTCAGTTCCCAAACTGAGTGTGGTCTCCCTGGGTAATATCTCTTCCACTCATGCCTTTATTCTCCTTGCTACCTGTTGCCCTGGTGTTGATCATTATTTCTCATCTAGGCTGGGCTTTCAATTTTTTCCTCTTTCTCCTTAAATTTGCTTTATACTCTGGGGCTAGATTCATCTTCCAAAAGGCTCTGATCATAAACTTGCAGTATTACAAACTGTCACTAATTCCCCAGTGCCAACCTGAAAATCCTTAAGCTATTTAGAAGGGCAACGCTGGGGGTTCTCTAGTCTCCTTTTTCGGCCTTATCCTTGGAGGGACTGTAAGTGGTGAGGTCAGAGACCTGTGTGCTTTGTCTACTGATGTATCCGTGTGCTCTGCACAGAGCCTGCAGATAGCACATAGGCCCTGGCATGCAACAAGACCTCAGCAATGCTTGTAGACTTCTTCCCTGCACACAAATGCTGCTGCCTACCGGGAACCCTCACTGCTTCCCAAGGATACCCTTCATTTCCCCGCCTTCACCATTACACATATGCTCCCTAGAATGAAGGCCGTACAATCTCTGTTTGTTCTACTCCTACCCACTTTCCAAAGGCCAGCCCAAATCTCGCCTCCTTCATGAAGCCCTCTATGATTCCCCAGAGAGACACGGTCAACCCCTCTCTGAAATGCCATGGTGGTTCTTACTCTCCCGGGGCATTTGGCATAGTTTGCCCTTATTTGAGGACTTCTCATGTCTTTCTTTACTAAGGTTTGAGCTCCTTGAGGGCAAGGATCTTTTTTATTCATCTTTTCAAGACCCTCATACAGTGTCTTCCTCTGGATGTACTAACTAAAATATATTGAATACATGAATACGTATATCTTATCTGCGAGCCTGTTTGATTAGTAACCCCACAGTCTTACAGCTTTAGTGATGCTGAATGACTTTGGGGCATTAGCATTCATTTATGTAACCGCTGCTGGGGGTTGATTACCTCTAATAAATGTGAACAAATTAGCATTTGTTGTTTTATGGCAAAAATTACATCGAGGTGAATCCCATGCCAAGTTGTGAAGCGCTGGGTTACAGAAACGGGCTGTGGGTGGGCAAGGCTCTGAAGCTGCACCCGTGAGGACCGCCAGCCTCTCCTCGGCTGACTGCGCTCCTGGATCCTTTCAGAGATGCACTTCCTGGTAGCCGTCAGGCAGCAGATGCCCATCAAATCCCTGAGCCTGTGCTCCTTCCCTTCGCCTGCTTTGCTTCTCCAGTAAGCCTTTGCCTCACCAGCACTGGTGGTTCTAGATTGTGAAGATCCGGGGAGGGCCGCTCTGGGGAACTCAGTGCCCAGGGAGGGAGAGGAGCCCCTGCCTCAGAGGCTTGCTGGTTCCCGGTGTCCCCCCTCCTCAGGGTTCTCACCTCACAGCCCCTCAGCAAAAGTGACACCATGGGCGGGGGGAGCTGAGCTTTTATCCTGGCCTGTCACCTCATCTCTCTACGCCTCAGTGTCCAGGAGGCATCAGCTTCATGGGGGGACGGGTTGCAGAGGCATTATGGAAGATTAAATGACATAAGGAATGTCAAGGTACTCCGAGAACCAAGAGTGTTATGCTATCACTCATTTCATGGGCATTGACAGTCTGTTTAGCTGCCTGTGCTGGGAGAGGGGAGCAGCGTCTAAGAATGCCTTTGGGAAGGTCTTGACCAGCTCTCTGGGGGGCAGTCAGTGTGCACACTTAATGGAGTCGCCTGGTACACATGGCTCTTTGAGGCGGGCACAGTGAGGACCCTGGAACCCATCCCATCAGTCTGGCCCCACGCTGGGTTAAGGGCCTGTCCTGGGTGTCGTTATCAAGTTCTGCTTGAAGTTCTGTGTTGTCTGCGGAGCCTGGGCAGTGATACAAAGAGCTGTGCTTCTGCAGATCTGGCAGATAAAGCCGCCGTAATTTGGCAGTGGTGGATTGAGGGGGAGCTGGAAGATATTCCTGGAACCTAATTTCACAAAACGGGGACTAGGGGAGAGACATCCCACAAGCCTTCCTGGGCGGGTCACCGGGCGAGCTGTCAGTAGGGGGAGCTCTGTCACTGTGGTGACTCCTCTTGCTGCAACTGGGGTGAGGGTCTGTCTGGGGTCCGAGGAGGGGCTCAGGGAGAGGCCAAGGGAGCTCTCTTCCGTAGACATGCGCCGAAGAGTAGCTAGGTCCAGAACTGTGGGCTGCAGGAGCCTCAGCTAGGAAAGAAGTGGAAATCCACTGGGCCTCGTGCCCAGGGGTTGGAAGGGTGCTTAGGGTTAAACACACGGAGAAAATGCACAAGTATCCCAACTGAGAGTGTCCTAGTTAGTGAGGAAGAGACGCAGGGGTGTGGCTTCACTGAGACTACAGCTGCCAAGCATCTACCTGCTAGAGGCGCCCTCGCTTCCTCACACAGGGCTGCCCGCGGGGACAGGCTGCAGGGGCCCCGACACGGTGTCTGGAGTTCCTGAGCGTGTCCCGTGTGGGTGCCTGTGTCTGTGCTCCCTGAGCAGCCCTCGTAGAGCTGCTGGGGCCTGGCCCTGGCCGATCTGCTGCACCCAAAGGCAGGAAGGTTCTAAATGAGAATGTTTCCAAGTGGTAGCAAGGCCTTGACTCAGGTTGGCTGTCTTCCTGTGCACCCAGCCCCCAGCCTCAGACTAGGAAGAGGTGAAGATAAGATTGTCCAGATTAGAATTTTTGGATTGTGAGGGACCCAATACAAGGTCAAGTCTTTAGATGAGAGAGGAAGCCTGAGGGCTCTTTCCAACCTCAAGGCCTTTACATAATGGTGCTCTTTGTTATTTTCCTGGCATATTCTCCCCTACCATATCCCATCCTTTTACCTAGGCAATTCTCACGCATCCTTCAGAGCCCAGCCAAGCTGTCACTTCCAAGGGAGTCTTCCCAAACTGCCCAGCCTGGGTTCTGGCATCGTCCTCAATGCTCTTGGTAGCATTTGCCACAATTGTAAATTGTGTAACTGATTATTTTCTTTTCCCTCTTGTAGAATGAAAGCTTCATGAGGCTAGCGCCTGTGAGTTTGTTTACCGCCCATCGGAGTGGCTGGCCGAAGTTGGATACTCAACAAATAAGAGCTGAATGATTGAATAAATGGGGTCAAGAGTCACCAGTGGAATCTCTCCCACCTCCTGTCTCAGATTGTGTGGACACTGCTTTCTGCTCTTATCTATTGAAGGGGAGAGCAGCAGGTGGGCTAAGTACTTCTACTGCAGCTCCTGTGAGTTTTGAGGCTTAGTTCTTGTGAGATGATCACTAGTCCCATCCCCTCCTGTTTTATCTCCCCCAAAGTCTCTGTTAAGTTCCACTCTCTACCATGCCCACTACCTTTTTTCTTCTGATTCTTAGCTTCTGCGTGAAAAATGTGGCTTTTTCCAGGTGAACCTCAGAATGCTACGTGGCCCTGGGAAGGTTGTTGGCTGTTATCTCCTGATACAGCTCCAAAGCTAGAGCTTCTTAGCTTGGTCTGCCCTGCCCTCAATGCAATTTCAGGATGAGATTGAGGAGCAGGTCATCTGGACCAGTGGGATGTTTTTGGAAGAAGCTTTAATACCTCCTGAAGAAGTCCACATCTGTTTTTTGCAAGTCCTCGAACTTTGTACCTTGAGACCCGGCTCAGGGGCGGCTGGGAAGCCTGCCTGTAGACTTCCCTTTCTCTAGAGAACTGGACTGTGGCTTGCTGGCTGAGCTCTGAGAACCTTGAGGCCAGACTCGCTGTGTGTAGTGGGCATGCTCCAGCCCAGCCACACCCTCATCTGCTGTGCTGAATCAGCAACATGCCTCCCCCGCCCCGCTATCTTGGCATTGTACAGCCCAGCTAAGCCAAGTCTGGTTACAATGAGTCGGTTCACCTGGAAGCTCGCATCCTGTATTCCTTTCCAGTGTGACGTTCAGCCAACTGGCACCCAACAGTAAAGAACATCCTTGGGAACCAAGGCTGCTGAGGACTTAGGACCTTGCACAAGCCAACAGCAAGGGCCATGCCGAGGGGAAGGTCGTCCTGCCACCAGGACTTTCTTTCTGTTCCCTCTTGGTTCCTGTCCAGCAGCATGTGGCTCTGGCTGGCAGTCAGCAATCCATTGCTGGTACCTGTGCCTGGCTTGGCTCTCCTCCATCTAGCCAGGGCATTTGGACCTTTTTTCTAGTTCTGCTTATGAGCTCGGGAAGCAAGGAAGTAGGTTTCCTTGCAAATTGTCTCTGTCGCTGTCATTTTCCATCCTAGTCCCAAGGGGAGTTTGTCTCTTTATTTCCCCCACATTGACACTGATCTTGCCCTTGACTCAAATACAGAAACCTGGGAAGCACCAATGGGGAGGGGAAGGGCTGATGGGGCACATATAAGAGGTGGGGGTGGCCAAATATTTACATTTGGTCATCAGTGATAGACGAAGCCTTGAAAGTCCAGGGTTGCACGTCATCCAAGGAGGGAGGTAGTCACAGGCCTATTTCCTGGCCCCTGGTTTGATTGGCTGTGGCCTTTGTCAGGAACTCTCTGGGACATCTGTGAGCATCAGTGTTGATGTCTGTTATGGGCTGAATTGCTCCCCTCCAACACCAATTCATAGGGTGAAGTCCTAATCACCAGGACCTCAGAATATGTCTGCATTTGGAAGTCAAGACTTTAAAAAGGTAATTAAGGTAAAATTAGGTCATCTAGGTGAGCCCTAATCCATTATGACTGGTGCCCATACCAGAAGAGGAGATTAGGACATAGACAGGCATGGAGAAAGGCACGGAGAAGACAAAGAGGAGGTGGTCACCTACAAGCCAAGAGAGTAGCCCTGAGAAGAAACCAACCTCTCCAACATCTTGGTCTGAGACTCTCAGCCTCCGCCATCGTGGGAAAATAAACTTACGTTGTGTAAATCATCCAGTCCGTGCTCCTTTGTTGTGTCGGTCCAAGCAATCGAATGCAGCCTCCTCCAGCGATGACGGAGAAGGTTTGCAGAAGGGCCAAGGGAGCAGTGGATTGATCGGACGATCACATTTTGACCATTTTTTCTTGGGCTCTCAAGAGTGCTGGTATCCTCCGCCTTCTCCAGTTCTTTCTTCTTCAGGCAGCCACCGACCTCAGCTTGTTTTGGTGGTTAACCAAATAACTATCATCATCGGTGGTGAATAAATACAGCATTCCTCTTCTTCTGTTATTTCTCCTTGTGATACGAACTGCAGAATCTGACGGCCACGCAGCATGGCTGGTCCTGCCCTCTGGAAGCTCACGTTCAATGGGGAAGAAAGTCATGAAGACCATTTCACTGCAGGGTGGCAGGTGCCATGATAGCGGTCAGCAGAGGGATATGGGACCACAAAGGAAGACAACCTGAGGTTGCCTCGGGAGGTCGCAGAAGGCCTCATGGAGGCGATGGCAGAGCAGAGAGTCTGTCGCTCTAGGAAGGCAGAGCTTTGGTCTTGCTCACCTTGCTTCATTCATGGAGTCCAGCATGGTGCTTTGCACACAGTAAGTGCTCATCTAGTTCTTTGGGTGAATGACACTCTCAAGTCCCTTCCAGCTTTATGACTCCATGATTCTGTGACCTTGGAGGCTCCCAGCTGTCAGGTAGTGGAAGGTGCCACCGGCAGACAGCACGGAGAGGAGCAGATGCGGGGTTTTGCAATATGCAAAGTCATTTGTGAGCAATTAACCTGGAAGTGGGGGAGGAGAGCATAATGAGCTTCCCTCCTTAGCATTTCTGGGCGCATCCTCAGGCGTAACAACAGGAACCCAGCCAGTGCACCTGCCCCACGTGCATGATCAGAGGCGACGTCTCACTCTCCACAAAGCAAAGGTTGGTCAAGCTCCTCACAGCTGTTTCCCGGAGAGAGGAAAGCCCCTAAGTTCCCAGGCAGTGTAAACTGACCGTGTGTTTATAAAATACGTGCTGTGGCCCCAGAACACGAACACGTCTCAGACGCACGCACGGAGCAGCAGCTGGTGCGGCAGGCAGTCGGGATGCTGGGGTGCAGGGTGGAGAGCGTGGGAAAGAGAAGGATTGAATGCCAGAGCTGTGTGGCTCTCCTTGGGAGAACACCCAAACGGATCTAAAACCGAAGTTTAAAAAATAACAAACATACAAGCCTTCTGAATACAAATTGTGCCCAGACATCTTTAAGGCTGAGTGGTTGACCCCTAGACAGTGCAGACCACCCAGCACCCAAATTAGTGGCAGCTCCCACTCCCTGTCTGACGGGTCCAAGAGCTTAGATTAACACCCTTCCTACCCCGCTTTGCACCATGGAATCGAAAGAGCCCCCGGGGAGAGGACCGGAGAGTGTGGAGGGCTGGGCCCCCACCCTCGGCAGACAGCGTGCTGCCTTCGGATGAGCTGTTTTGTTTCACGCTGCGCTGAGCTCACCTGGGAGATGACCTTGTGACAAGAATACCAGGCTGAGTCCAGATCAGCAAAGAGAGGACAGGAAGAGGAAGAAGAAGAGAAGCAGAGGCAGCCAGGCGAAGCAGTGACTGGCAGAAACTGAGGCGGAACGGCTGGTGAGCATCATTTTTAACCCTCAGTCAGAGTTAGTAAAGCTCTGACAAGGGCAAGTCCTGGTTGTTAATCTCTCCGTCTATAAAAAAACAACGTAGTTCACACCCAGGGACCTAAGGCAGAGGAGTTGGGGTCACTGAACTCTGTCCAAAATGTAGGCCCACCCACCGGCAGCACTGGGCCCGAGTCCCCTCAACGTTAAACAAACAGACAGCAAACCGCGTGCACTCTGCCCCCTCCAGGGCTCACGGGGACTCGGGAAGGGCTGGGGCACTGGCTTCCCCAAAAGCATACTCTGAGAGAATTCCCCACAGGCCCAGAGAGCCTATGGACCCGGGGAAAAACAATCATAACAATGATAAAAATAAGAAGGATGACTATTATTTATCGAGCATTTTATCTGTTCAGATCGATGTTGTGCTAGACATAGACGATGTCTCATTTAGTCTTTTCAAGGATCATTATGAATCCCTTTCTACATTTGAGAAAATGGGACCCAGAGAAGTCAAATGGCTTTGCCAAGGTCACGAAGTACACGGTGGAGCCAGAATGCAAATCCAGGAGCGCTGACCCCAAAGCCCGTGCTCTTAAGGGTCACCCTGTCCTGCCCTGGGCAAATAACCTTCTAGGCCTTCTGGGGGTTCCAGGCTGTACTTGGAAGGAGGCACAAATATTGAATTAGAAGCTCGGCATGCTCTGGATTTACCTGAGGACCTGAAGGGTCCCAAATTATTCCATCCCATTGGCATGGCTGATGGCTTCGCAAATCTGTTCTTCTGACCTGAGTTCAGGAAGCCAGAGTCCTCTGAGGCCTGGCGTGTGTATGTACGGGGACCCCAAGTGAGGGGCACATGTTATCTGGGATTAAATGTAATAATATATCCAAGAAGAGGGCACAGGTCTTTCCATCCAGGATCCAGGAAAGGAACTGATGAAGACTCACTCTGTAGACTCAGTCTATACCCATTCCGGCAACCAGGCTACACCATCAGTAATGCCCCAGCTGTCCCTTCGCCACATGCTCTAAGCCAGTCTCTCTTAGCAGGTGGACGTCCTAGGTTGCCCAAAATGAAAAATAGCCTGAAACTGAGCAACAAAGGAACTGCCACATTCCACTGCCTTTTGAATCTGTGGGCCTCTGGCTCCTCTATATGTCCTCTGCCCCCACCCCTACCCTCGCTCCCCAGGACTGCCATATCCACCCCTTCCAGCTCTGCCACCAGGTGGACCTCATCCTGGAGGCCAGATTTTCTTCCTTGTTTAATGTGGATGTGTCTTGGGAGGCTGTTGGCCTGGCCACTCAGACAGGCCACTTCTAAATCACATGGGACCTCAAGCCATATTCGCTTCCTTTTTGAACACCTGCTATTTTGAACATCAGGAGATACAAAGGAATCCCGACCTCCCTCTCTCCCTCTCTCTCCCGATCTCCCACTCTCCCTCCTTCTTTCTCTCCCTCTCTGTTGTCTTCTCCCTTCCTCCCTCCACCCCCCACCTCTCTGTACCCTCCCTGGCCTGATCTCTGGGACCTAAAGTCAGGGAGCATGATTCTTTTTAAAATACAGGAGAAATTTCTAATTCTTTTACTCCTGTCCTTTCAAGCTGTGTACTGCTATCTTTTAGGCTCATGTCCTCTGATTTCTCAGTGAACGTTAGCATCCTGGGGACTGGTCTGACCAGCTGCCAGCTTACAAAGTAAAAGGGGTCTGAAGAGGAGTGGAGGTGGAGGAGAAGCCTTGAGGGAAGGAGTGATCAGAAGGAGGCTTCTCTCCTCTCAGCCTTGTGGAACTTGCTGGTCATCAGCAAACTAGTCACAGGGTTTTACTGAGCAGGGCTAATTCTGCGTTGAGCTCTGGGCAAAGCAGGTAGTTCCCACCTCTACATCCAGAGGAGTTCGAGAGGAGTTAGTCCCTATCTTGGGGCTTCTTGCAACTGGAATCCCATATCGGAGCCAGCAGGCACACGGTTCGTGCGCATGGCCACGTATGCTTTTTGGCTGTTTCTCTGAGCATATATGACTTTCTCCTGTCTTTCCAGAGCAGTCCGCTCCCCTTTCCCCGGGCCCCCGGAAGACTTGCACACTGAGCTCTCCTGTAAGCACTCGTACCCCCACCCCTCAGGGCTGGGGAAAGTGGCAGCTTCTCTAGCAAGCTCCAGTTTGCCGTCTCCCTCTCTGAGGCGCTGAGTGGGCAGCCCATGCAAATCACTTTTGCCTGGAGACCTTCTGAGAAGAAAGGGAAGCTCAGAAGCATTGATCTTGCTCTGTGTTTTTCTTTGCTGCTGCTTTCAAGTGACCCGGATCTCATTACAGATATTAAAATGGGGTGTGATTTTGGGGAGGCGTCTGAGAAATGGGAACTTGGCTTGTGTGCTGCTTTTGAGGGTCGCTGGGAGAGAACCACAAGCCTGCCCAGATCTTATCTCCTCAGGAAGGGGCAGGAAAACAACACAGCAGAACAGTTGCCCAGATGAGAGCCTCACCTACTGTGTTCACACCACACGCCCACGTGTGGTGGGGCTGCCATTTCTCATGAATGCGGAAGGGAAGGGTGAGGCATGGCAGGGATTCCCTCGGCCCTGGACGGGGAGGCATGACTGGGCAAGGAAGGGACTGCCAGGGCCACTGTGGGGGTCAGCCTCCCCCCACTGTGGGACTGGTCACCTCCACCCCATCTGCTGTCTCCACGGACCTGGGAGAGGCCGAGCCGCTTTCCTTCTCTAGAATAGGCCCTCCACCCCCAGAGGCTTATGAAATCCACAGTGTGTCTGTCTTGTGCTCTGGGGAATCCAAGTAAAGAGAAGACAGTCCCGGCCCATGTGGAACTTAATAAAACTTGAGCGGGACACCAACTACCAATAAAGGAAAAGTTAAATAAGGCACAGCACACACACACATCACACGCGAGAACAGTTACAAGTGGTACATGACTAATTGGCAAATGAAAGACACGTTGCTCTCGGTTTGCTCCCACACTGACATTTCACTGAACGCAGCACAGAAGCACACCGGGCGGCTGCTGGCGGAGCTGGGGGAGGGCAGGGGAGGGCAGGGTGCCCAGAGCCGGGCAGCGCGGTGCGGCGGGGGGCCACCTCGGCACGTGCCGCGCTGCAGTGTCAGAAAGACTGACGTTCTGAAGTGGGTTCAGAGCTGCTGTGCCAGGCTCTCAGAAGGCCTGGCTTATAGGTCCTACCAGACAACGATCAGACCTGCTCATACCTGCTCATCTTTCCATCCCCACCGCGGGAGCCTTCCTCCACGGCCGGCCGTGGCGCCCTTTGCTACGGGGTCTCTTCCTCTGGCTTTCAGGACGGGGCTGGCCACCGCGCTCGCCATTGTCTCAGCCGGGTGAAGGGGTTAGCATATTTGAGCCCTCAAAAAGAGAGACTATTTCGGTGTTTTATAACCACAGCTCTCGCTAACTCATCTTGCCAGATAGAATCACTTTCTCTTTGGTGTCACTATGGAATATTATCATAATAATATATAGTTATTTCAGTAACAGCATATATAATACTATGCTATATGTAGACCATATGCTATATATATATTATATACTTATGTGGTATAACTATATAGTGCATAATCTCTATTCTATATGTAGAAATACTATGTGTATGCTATATGTTTAATAGTATATAAATATATAATATGATAATAATAATAGTAACATGATAACTAACTTACCAAGTGCTTACCATGTGCAGACACTGTTCTATGAGCTTTGTGTGTATTAATTCACTGAATCCTGACAAGGTAGATGAGAAATTTTTGTAGGTGAGAAACTGAGGTACAGAGAAGTTAAGCAACTTGCCTAAGGATATGAAGTTAGGAAGAGGAAGAGCAGGATTTGAAACGAGACAGGCTGGCTTGGGTGGTAGAGTTTGCCATGTGTGCACTTTGCGTCCATCCCTGGACGCCTTGCTCCAGGTTTGCAGTGGTCTTGGAATGCTCGGACAAGCAGATGCCATCAGCAAACATGCCCTTGGTAGCTAAGAGCTGGGAAGGGAGGACGCTGGCTTCCTGGGGCCCCGGTGCCCACAGCCCTGGCCTCCTGCTTATTTGTAGCCCAACTACATAGGCTCTCTCTGAGCCTGGCAGCAGATGGCAGATTTTTTTTTTTGCCCCAGGGCAAATCACTTAGAGTATACAAGATGCACTGTGATGAGACAAAATGACCACCAAGCTCGTTAGAATAAGAAAGACAGAGGTTCATTTTGCAGTTAGGGACTGTATTAGAAAAGTCAGCCGAGGTGAGGTGCTGGGCACACGCACGGCTTTCAGCATGGGGTGGTCCAACAGTAAAGAGAGATGATCCTTGGGGCACTAGCCAAGGAGACAGCCTGTTGGAGAAACAGCCTATTCTGAGCCATCTGCCCCAGCCCCACTCCGGGCACGATGGGGCCTGTCACCTGAAGGTCATTATCTCTACTATCATCAAGAGACAAGAATGGTGCAATGAAATGAGTGCAGACGGTTCACAAGTCACTGATGTCTTCTGATCTTAAATTTCCTCTTATCCTCTTAGCAGTAATAACATCTAACCTACATATAGGACTTACTATATGCCAGGAACTCTCCTAAATGCTTTATATATCTTTAATCCTCACAACACTCTGATGAGACAAGTAGGAGTATTATATCCATTTTACAGATGGAAAACTGAGGCACAGAGAGGTGAAGCAAGTTGCCCAAAGTCACACAGCTAGTAAGCAGCACAGCTGGCATCCGAATGCAGGTGATCTGGCTCCCAATCTGTGCTCTCAACGCCGTGTGGTTAAGATGACTGTGAGCACGTGCATTGGTAGATGTCTCAGGTGATCCTCCCTGCTCCCTGCTTAGGGGAGCTCTTGGCACAGAGGAAATCGGGCTGTTCTTTGCACTGAGCTCAGTCTACTTCTTGGAGAAGGTTCTTGAGTCTCTTCAGAGCCCAAACCTGGGAAAGGTTGCCTGATGCTTGCAGGAAAATATCAAGAGGGTCATCTTGGTTCTTGAAGGGAGGCCAGATAATCTCTCCGAACTGTCTGGGTCCTCACTGTTCTGACACCTCGGTGCCCAGCAGAGTCCCTGGGAGCTGCCCCTGGCTGCAGTACAGATCCGTCAGCAAAGCAGGTCACAAAAATTCATTAGGCACTGACATCGTGCCTGCACGGTGCAGGGGACCAGGGGCATGACGCATAAAAGAAATAGGGTTATTTATGGTCTCCAGTCACGAAAAGTTAGAAGTCGAGTTGGAAAGATCAAACAGAGGAAAGAACAGATTAAGATGACAAGACAATACCGTTGGGTAACAATGTGATAACACACAAAGTTGTTCAGTCTTGCCAACATAACTGTGGGAGGTGAATGGAACCTGTCGCTAATCGTGTCCTCCTTCATGTCCTGGTTTTTTTCCCCCTCAAAGTTCTAAGTTTTCTTTGGGACACTGTACCCAGCATGGGTGACCTATCTTCCCTTCCCAGAAAAGAAAAGAAAATTGCTTGCAAAGAACATTTTTCACGCAGCAACTCCTTCCATGTTCATCCGGACGTGTGTCTGTCCCTTCCTATGTATTTCTTCGACAGAGCTGGAAGGGAAGGCAATTTGACTGTTGCCCCTGCGGAGTGACTGTCCTAGCACTGTGAGCAAAGGGGACTCGAAGCCAAGGGGTTAAGTCTGTCAATGACCTACCTACCCTCTACTCCTTTCTTTTTGTGCTCTTACCTCCCGTGTCCCATTCCCTTAGGACCTTTTCCATCGACTGCCTGGCTAACCTGATAAGTATCATGCTCTCCCAGTGTGGCAATGGCTTACCTGGTCACCTCACTCAGAATATATCTCTGTGCAAGGTTTCAGAGGCAAGGGAGTAACTTGCTGGAAATCCATGCTGACAATTTTAGTCCCTGTGGTGGGACAGTAAGGGTATTCGTTTTGGTTGGGTGGCCTTTTGGATGCCCCTCAGATCACCTGTTAGGCCATTCCCAGAGATAAATTCTTCCACTGAGTTCTTCCTGTTTTCCCATGAATAACAGTGGTAACAGTGCAGGCAAAGGAGACCTTAGCCCCCTAAAATCATTTCCCTTTTCCCCATTAATTATAGTATCATGATAAAGAGAAGATCATTTCAATTTCAGTCTCTAATAATGGGAGTGCCTGGAGGAGAACAACAGTGTTTGAGGTTGGGATTCTGAAGCCTAAAACACAGAGTTAATTACCTTTGGCTTCCCAGACAGATTTCGTGTACACAACTGCGTTTCATCTTTGTAAGCTGTGGCTCTGCTTTGAGGGTTTCTGAAGTCGAGAAATTCCCTGAGCTGTGTCCAGAGCTGGGCCCAGGTTAAGAGCTTGCACGTAGATGGACAGAAATACCACTCGGGGCCCCCAGAAGAGAAGCCTTTCTTTGGAGAGGTGTCTCTTTGGCGATTCACACGGGCAAAGGGACTCTTGGAAATTTTTGCTTGGGGGGCTCTCCTGAGAAGTCCCACTCTGCAAAGGGGTGTTCAGTTCCGTTGAATTTCTTCACTGAGTCCACACAGATTGCAATGTGGAAATGAGTGTGCAGAGACATTTCCGATGTGGGATTTCTTTTTTTGCCTTTGGATGAAAACACACTCAGACCTTTGTGCACAATGTGGATTCTGAGAAGCCGTGGAAGGCAGAGTGGGAGGATGTCTGAGGTATGTCAGGGGAACACTGAGCACAAACACAGCACAGGCCAACTTGCCTCAAGGCTGGGAGGCTGTGGCCTTCTCCACCAGCAACCCCTCGTCCTACACACTCACCCAAAGGAACTGGAAGGCATCCCCTTGGCTTGTATGTGAGGCTTGATCCATTCATCCACTGAACAAATATTTATTGAGCGTCAGCTAATGCCAAACCTATCCTAGGTGCGGGAAGACAGCAGCAAACAAAAATAGGCAAAAATCCCTACTGATACAAATTTCACTTTTCCTCTGATTGGCTTAATATTGTTGTTTTGCTATCTTTGATTATGTATGTAAGCACCTGTATTCTTCATATACATATATGTATATCCTTAGATTTTATATGTGAACCTTAAATTTCTCAGATTTATATGTAATCCATAATAAAAATGTAAATATATTTATATGTAGGTAAAAAAATATTATAAATACATCTTCTTAGACTGTTACAAAAGTCAGGGGTAGGGCTTATCAAACTATCTTTGTACAAAGTCTAGAATACCATCATTCACTCACTTTTTCATTCATTCACTCATCACATACTTTCGGAGTGTCTGCTTTGAGTTAGGTGATGGTGGTGCTGTGATGAACAAGACAGAAAATCTCTCATACAAATTATAGTGTAATTTAGCAAATATGGAGGCAAAGACAGTGATGCCATGGTTTCTGATGCACAAATCTCAAATCTTACGTCTGAAAAGATATACCTGGGGCGCCTGAGTGGCTCAGTCATTAATCATCTGCCTTCGGCTCAGGGGGTGATCCTGGAATCCTGGGATTGAGCCCCGCATCAGGCTCCTCCGCTGGGAGCCTGCTTCTTCCTCTCCCACTCCCCCTGCTTGTGTTCCCTCTCTCGCTGGCTGTCTCTCTGTCAAATAAATAAATAAAATCTTAAAAAAAAAAAAGCAAAGATATACCTTGTGTCTAAAAAAAAATGCCATATTTATTGCTAGTTGACACATTTTCAGCATTAATGACTTTACCCACACCATGTAGTCTTTTTTTTTAGCTTTTTATTTTAAGACAATTTTAGTTTTATAAAAGGGTTGCAAAAATAAAGTACAGAGAATTCCTGCATACTCGTCACTCAGCTCACCCTAATGTTAAGATCTTATATAACTATGGTAAACTTATCAAAATGAAGAAATTAATATTGGTATAATACTAGTAACTAGATTACAGACTTTATTTAAATTTCTCCAGTTTTTCCATTAATTTTTTTTCTTTTCCAGGATCCATTCCAGGATAACCCATTGCAATTAGTCATCATATCTCAGGAAAGCCTGGGGACTCATTCATACTAACATGTAAATGACTGATTCCACTACAAAGTATTTGTACTTTAGAAGGACCACTACCTTTCAATGGAGATAAACACATACATGGTTCTCAGCCTTGGTCATGCATCAGTATCACTTGTGGCATATTTGCAATACAGAAGCCCAGGCCTCAGTCAAACTGTGTAATGTTAAAAAGCTCCACAGGTGATTCTCATGCACAACCAGGGCTGAAACCATTCCTAGTTTAAGCAGAGGTTTTTAGTATGTGGTCCCTGGACCAGCAACATCAGCATCACCTAGGGACATAGGAATGCAAATGTTGGGGCCTGAATCAGACCTCCTGAATCAGAAAATCTGGGGATGGGGTCCCCATACTCTTTGTTTTATTAAGTCTTCCATGTGATCCCGACACATGGTAAAGTTTGAGAACCACTGCTTTGAGCAAAACGACCAAGGTCTAACTGGGACATTTGAGTCAGGAGTGGGGAAAAAATGGACGGAGGGCACGAGTTCCCCGAGACCACGTTCCATAAATTGTTGTCTTGTCTGTGTACACATAACGCCATCGCTGGGTCCCTGTCCTTTGACTGAGGCTGTCTCAGATTTGCAGACCATCAGCGGTGTTGGAACCTCTTTTTCCAGTAGGAAAGACAGCTTTACTTAAAGCGGCAATAATATGCTGGGTAAGAGTACTAACTGGTGGTGTCTGTTGGTGGTCATGAGTCCCCCCTTCCTTCCTCTTGCGTCCCACAAGCCACAGACCACAAGAGAGGCTGGTGGACAGGGCAGAGGCAGAGAATAAGGCTGTGGTATGGAAAGTAAGTAATTTGATTTAGTAAGCTGAAATGGCCTGAGTCTGACGTCATGGAACTCTTTTGTGCTGTAAGTTATTTCTTTCTCTCTTTCTTTTAAAGATTTTATGTATTTCTTTGTCAGAGACAGAGAGCGAGCGAGCACAAGCACAGAGAGGGGCAGACAGAGGGAGAAGCAGGCTCCTCAGTGAGCAGGGATCCCGATGCACGACTCGATCCCAGGACCCTGGGATCATGACCTGAGCCGAAGGCAGACGTTTCACCGACTGAGCCACCTGGAGACCCCAACTTATTTAATTATAAATTTAATCTCAAAAACAGTGATCCCAAAGCCCTCCCTTTGAAGGGTAATGTCTTCGTGGCCCACAGCATTGTATGTGGGGAAGATGTCCTACATGTTTGGCTGCAATGTGAGACATTTTGATTATTCTACTCTTGGAACTGGACTGATGAACAAGAGGTCCTTGTCGGTGAGCAGGAGGGTCACTGTCCCGAACCTCAAGATCTAGGTGGGGAAACAAGCAGGGGACCTCAATGAAGAGGAGACACAAGAAGGAGTTGAGCATCTGGTACTTTCTCTGATCTGCTATCTGGGGCTCAGGTAAGTCCTCCCTGGGTCAGTGAGTGTTGAACAGGAATCAGCCAGGTGAAGGGATGCAGGAGAGGGAAAAAAAGGGTGGGGAGAAGAACCTTCTAGAAGGAGGAAGAGCTTGTGTGAAGGCCTGGGGGTCAAAGGAGAGCCTGGTGTGGAAGTTTTAAGAGCTGCAAGCTGAACATGCAGGAGAGCGCAGGGCATGGCATGGAAGATGGGGTTGGAAAGGCACAAGTCCGGATCCCCGCGGGCCTAGGAAGTCAGAGGAAGGATTTGGACTAAGGCCTAAAGGCAACTGGAAACCACGAAGGGGTTTAAAGCAGTGGAAGAAGATGATAGATTTGCATGAGAAATAAATCTCTTGGCTGCACTTCGGAAAGTGGATTGGTGGGGGGAGCAGTGGTATTGGGAGACAGGAGCTGTCTATTATACGGACTGAACTTGTGATTGTTTGCTTAGGAAAAATACAAAATGAACTAAGAAATTATGAGATTAAAATGTATTTCCTCTTGTGTTCTTCCTCAACCCAGGTTTTGTTCTTTGGATGAAACATCTATAGCAGCTACCTTCAGTGTCTGGATGCCTCCTACATGCGGAGTTCCTAGTCAGTGGCACGAGTAAGTCAATGGATACAAAATTGAACACTAGCCTCTTGCAAATCACAATATAAAACACAGGGCTGGACACCATGCGGAATCCCAGGAAGCCTTTGTCCTTGCCCACAAGAAACTAACAGTGCAATTTGGAAATAAAACCATTTAAACGGTCAATGAAAATTCAAGCTGTGTGTTATTACTATCCAAAAATGAGGATGGAATCATTAATGCTCTAAAAGAAGTAATAGAAGTCATTTTGTGGGAGATGTAGGCCTGGGGCTTTGAATAAGGCTTGGAAAGCTCGTGGGTGTGGACAGATGGACAAGCTGAGGGAGGTCAGTGCAGCAGGGGGAGTGGGGTGAGCAATGGGCGTTGTGGTTCGATCAACATTTGTGGTTTCAGTTTGTCTTGATTTTCAGGGAAAGTCAACTGGGCCTCAGACATAAAAGAAAAACACACTAGCTTTTGGCAGAGAATAAGGGAGTAGCAAATGCCCCCATCTTAAGTAGTGGTCACTTCCCGGCCACCCCTGCTGGAGCTATAGGATCTGGAAAGGCGCATTGGGTCGACGGGGAACAGGTGTTGGGGAGGACAGAGGGGGCCCAGCACTGCGGCTGGGGAGTACAGCGTGCCTTCCATAACTCTGACCACCCCAGAAACCAGCGTGCTCTGCTTTCCAGAACCTTACCTAGTGCCAAGACAGTTCAGAAGTTATCTATGACAGAAGGAGACATTTCTAAAGTCACACCCGCTGGGAACCCCTGCTCTTTGCCCCTCAGCCCCTTAGCGCTGAGGCAGTCTGCTCTCATACAGAGTTCAATTGTACCAAAGGGTCAACTGGGCTCTGAGTTGCCCCTAAGCCCCAGGTACAAGTTGCCACTTGATGGCCACCCGCCTACCACCCTGGACAGGAGGTAGGGAGGAGGTGGGAGGGCAGAAGGACTAAAATTGGCTTTGCAGCAGCAGAGGACCCTGCAGGCCAGGCTGAGAGAGGACAGGCATGACTCTGGGGGACACCTGGGTGAACTGTGGGGGCAGTGCAGGGAATGTGTCTCAAAGTCTGGCCAGAGACATCGGTCTGCAAGGTGAGTTCAAGGGGGATGATCACAGGGCAGAATGTTTCCAATTATGTGCGCTCTTGGAGATGCCTGTGGGCTGCCTGACTGAGGACCAGGGAAGCCAAAGGAGTGGGAGATCCCAAAGACAGCCTCTGGACCTCAATCTGCCTAGAGTTAGTCGTCTTCTACCTGTTTCATACTTTAGAGATCCACTTAATAATTGAGTTGAAAAAGAAAAGGATTCTGATGATAGAAATCAGTTGAAAATCTTTGCCCATCGACTGGCCGTTCCACAGCATTCTATCTTGATCCCTACTTGAAGGAATATCCTCAAAGCAGGGAAGATACTTTGTGGAGCACCCGACTCTGTGAGGTGCACCAGGGTGGAAGCGCTGAGCCCCAGGATCTGCTCGGCATGTACAGACCAGCCAGGGCTCTGCTAGGGTCGCTGGGGGGCAGGGATGGGGAGCAAAAGCCAGAGAGCTGCCAGCAGGAAGAACAATGGGCTAGTGTTAGCGCGGCCCGCAGGGGCTCGGTGGAGGGGACAGTCCGCCGGGGCTGCGGAGGCGTGTTTGTCCAGGCAGGAAGCCACAGGGGACCCTGAGCCAGCCTCCCCTGGCACATCTCCTGACCGCACCTGCAGCAGAGCCCCGGGCATCTTGAGGATGGCAGGAGTGGTTGCTGGGAAGCCCGCCCCAGCCCACCTGGCCCTGAAGATTTCTGACTTCCTGGTCCTGCTTGAGGACTGGGCCCGTCCCTGTCCCTGTCCCTGACCTTGTCCCCGCCACTGCTCAGGGAAGGATTCCCGGTTGTGTTTGGGTTGCTCAGCCTTCTCCCACAGCCACCTCACTGCCTACCATCTGGGAGGCATTTCCTGAGCGGGGAAACTAGGATCTAATGCAGCAGCTTCTGGAAGGGTGAGGCGGGGACAGGACACCTCCTAGACGCTCATCAACATCCGTGGAACGA
Organism: Ursus maritimus; assembly: GCF_017311325.1. Classification (NCBI taxonomy): domain Eukaryota; kingdom Metazoa; phylum Chordata; class Mammalia; order Carnivora; family Ursidae; genus Ursus; species Ursus maritimus. The sequence goes on from NW_024424008.1 coordinate 55,537,859, forward strand.
GTGATTTTAGGAGCGTGCTGGGGCTCTCCCCTGCGTTAGGACTATTGGGCCAACACAGGTATAGCGATTCTTGGTGAGTGGGAGTAATTGTATCACAAGGAGACACTGTTCCTGGTGTTGGTCACATGGGGAGGAGGCCTGTTTCTCCGACCAGGCCTGGGCTGGGCACAGGCATCTGAGCGCGGAGTCAGAGCGGGCCTGCGTGGGGATAAATAGAAGTGAGGTGGCCATAGAGATGAGCCACACCATGGCATCCATTTGAACATCACGTAGGGAAAAGGCAGGACCCGTGAGCTGTTGGAATGAGCTGGTTGTGGCAAGTTCTAGAAGCGGACTTGGTTGGCATGGCTCCTTCGCCAAGCCTGGTGTTCTCTGGGCTCCTTCCCACCGTAGTCTCTTCCTCAGGTGGTGCTTAGGAAGACAGTGGCGAACCCTCGCCGGGCATCTACTCCTGCCAGGACTGTGGTGCTCCTTTTCATGTAATCTTTGATTTGATCCTCACAGTAGCCTGGTAAGGAATTATTATCTGTGTTTTGCAGACAAGGAAATTGAGGCATAGAGTGTGAAGTGACCTGCTCACGATTACAGTTCTAAGTGGTAGAACCAGAATTGGAACCGGGACTGATCTAATTCCAGAGATCAAATTCTTAACTGCCTTTTGTTGTGGAATCCTCTGGACGGTGGCAGCCTATCTTGACTGTGCTGAGTCAGGGGGTGGGGGTGGTGGTTGATTTAAGCTCGGAGGGAGGTTTTGAGGGTTGGCAGAGCTCCTGGGAGGACAGAGTTGCAGGGTGGGGCTGGTCTCGTGTTGTGGGCCATGTCACTTGGTCACTCACCCTCCCTCCGAGAGCATTTCCTTCCCATGCTGCACCTTAGACACTCTGTTCTTAGTAATTTAGGAGCCATCCCCCACAGCTTCTTTCTGCAAACTCTGTCCCGGGGCCCCCAAAGATGGGAGTGGCTAATGAGGACATTCTCCTGGGGTTCTGGTGGTGCATCTGAAATTTAGAACTAAAGTAGGTCTTCAAATACACAGTTCTCCGGAGGCCAGCATCCCAGGGACCTGCACTCAGCTACTGCCTGGTTTCAGAATGTCCTTCTCACGGGGACTGAGAGCCACGGTCAGCTGCCAGTGCTGCCTGGGAGCATTTGGAGGGCTGCACGCGGCAGGTGCTCAAATGTTTGATGCCAGCCATTTACTCTGACTGATCGAATCCAGCCAAGCTGGCATCCTATTCTTGGACAGGTGAGAGCAGAGGCCTATCTAGATTACATTGTGTGACTCACCATCATTTATAAACTGAATCAGTAACCTGGCTCCTCAACCCAGAGAAATAACAGGGAGCTCCCTGACCACGGTGGACTTGGAGGAGGCTTCGGGGAGATCTATGTAGGATCTCTCTGTGCTTCTAGTGATCTTTGCACTCACTGGTAAGTATGTTTATGACTCCAGGTGGCTGTATCGCGTCACCTACCGTCACTCGGTTACCTGTCCTCATGCCCCTCCGTGGTGCAGGCAGTACCGCCAGACCCCCCCTTGGGGCCTGGGCCCAGCCCAGCCGCAGCACTGGGATGGTCACGGCTGTCCCTTTTAGATGCTTACTATTTGCCAGGCACTTTCAGCGGTTTGCAAATATTTACTAATCTAATCCTTACAAAATTTTTAAAATCTATATGCCTAGAGAAGATAACTTGCCCAAGATTGGTGGATGTGTTGGTTCAAGACTCAAGACTCAACACCTTTAGCAGCACGAGTTTGAGTCTATTGTGAGCCATTGTACCCCGCAGGCAGCAGCCTGAATAAAGTTCCTGGTGCTTGGTGACTGCAGTTGGCCTTGATGGGCTGGGGAGGCTGCTCTCTAACTCCAGGGGCCACCACTGCTGTCCACGTGGTTGTCTCACACTCTGAGAAAGGATAAATGGCCAGTGATCAACACATCCATGAAACTTTTCCGAGCACATACTCTACAACGGGCATTGTGTCAAATTTTCTGGGCGCAAAAGAAACCCAAGATGCTTCCTTAAGGAACCCACTCTTCTTGTAGCAGAAGAGGCAGTTCGCCATGGTTTTTGCATTCCAGAGCTTGGTGCCATCAATGCATCGGGCCATCCATGCTCAAGCTGAGGGGGCTCTGGGACTGCTGAGCAATCTGTCTATAACTCGCTCTAGAGTCTGTCACCTGCCTGTGAAGGCCGCCTCCCAGTTGCAAAATGGTCACCTGGTTGCAGAGGGATAAGTGGTCTGAGTTGCATCTTCGGCTGAGCAAGTGGGACTGGCAGCCTTCGCAGAAAGAGTGAAGGCAAGGACACTGGGGTCTTATGAGACTTTTTGGCTTCTAGGCTCAGCATCCATCCCGTGGTAAAACTCCTTTAGGCATCTGTGGCAGAGTGGAAATCCCACTGGAGCCCTTGCGCCATCTTCCGCTAACTGGCTGAGCTTGGGCCTCCTTGAACTCAGTCTCTCCTTTGCCATTGTGAGGGCCGTGGTTGGTGCTCAGTTGACATTTGTTGAATATCCGGATTTAATGTCATCGATGGCTTTTATCTGTATCCCTTAGCTGGGTTTTTACAAAAATGCTTTTCTGCATGTGCATATTTCTGTGGAAATACGTATATTTGGGGAGAGGCTTTCTGACCCACTGCTTTCCCTGTTCTGGTGTGAGTATTTGTGCTGATTGTCTCTCCTCCATTCCCCAAACCCCACTAAAATGCAAGTTCTCTGAATTCAGGGACTTTCTTTGTTCACTACTATATCCTCAGTGCTATATACAGCCTGGATAACAGAATGACAGTCATCAAATATTTGCTGAATGAATACGTAGATGAATGATTGGTTGTTTGAAACTTAACTCTCTTGTGGGGAAGTGGTGTTACATGGTTGATAAGAGCTGTTCTCATCACAAGAAAAAATGTATAACTCTGTGTGGGGGTAGATGTTCATGAGACAATGAACTGATCATTTTGCAGTATATACTTACATCAAATCATTGTGTTGTGCACCTGAAATTGATATGTCAATTGTATCTCAAGTAAAAAGAAAAAAAAAGAAAGAAAGAAAAAAGAAGAAAGAAAAAAAAGAGCTATGGAATCCAAGTGCCCAGGTGGGATCCCAGGCTCTTCTTAGGAGTTGTGTGTTTTAGCCAAGTTTCTTAACCTCATTCTGTCTGTTTTCTCATCTGTAAAATGAGGCTGATACTTCAAAGCATTGCTATGAGGATTAAATGAAATAATATGTGCAGAGTATTTAGAACAGTTCCTGGCATATAGTAAATGTCCAGAAATCTTGGCTATCATTGGCTTTGCAACTGGGAGGTACATTTGATCTCTGCCTCCCTCCTCTCACTTTTATTTTATTTATTTTTTCATGGTGTGCCTGTGTCTATTTGTGGAACATATTAACTAAGGGAGATTTGTTTTTTTTTTAAATATACTCATGCCAATCAATTTATAGTTATTGTGTGCCTGTTACATTTCTAACCCTGTTTGTGTTTTTGTTTTCCATATTTGCTCTCACAGGTAACGGCAGAGATATTGGGCTTGAGTCAAAAGTTTTCATATGAATTAAAATATTTCATATTAAAAATAATAGCAACGACAATGGCCACCGTTTATAGACTTTTACTATGTGCTTGGCATTGTACACTGTGGTGGCTACGTGATGGCCCAGACCAGGGACAATGACGTGTAGGTGTTGACTGCCAGTGTCTGACTTTGTCTCTGGGTTCACTGAGCACACGCTTAGCTTCCTTGGTTCACTAGTCTCTCCCTGGTCGTACTGCGGCCACACGTACCTCGCACAGTTACTGCTTGATTGAATTAACAGCTCTGTCTTTGAAGGCAGATCTTTTTTTTTCTCCCCCCCTTGGACCTTTAAGATGTCTAAAATTTTGATTTGCCTTTCTCTCTTTCTTATCCTTTTCCTCTTTCTCTTCTTTCTCCACTCACACTTCTATCTCCTTTTCAACTTCTCCACCTCTTCATTCATTCATTCAAGTTGCTCTCCCACCAGACTACAGCTGCCCGACAGCTCCCCCCATGACCAACGGCCGCCCAGGAGCACGGCACACATGCAAATAGACTTGCCGTGGCATGCTGCAGCCTTCTCCTGTCTGTAGTAAACTAAACCTTTGATTCACAAGGAAACAGACCTTAGCTTTATTGTAGTTGCGATTTCCATAGTGTTTGGGCACAAATCATGAACTACACCTGGTGAAAATCCTGAGTCACCAGAGGGCTTGGTGTTGCAGGAAGAGGAACTGGAGAAGATTTTTTTCATCGGACTTTAGAAGGAAAGATGATTGACAAACATCATTGGACAAACTCCCTTCCCTTTACTCTTTTGAGCCATTAGCTCAGACGTCCCTGATGTCTGTTGCCTGGGGGGCTCTGGTCACTTGAGAGACTTTCAACACTGCACAGAAAAACAGTGAGACTGAGTGGTCTGAGTCATGGGCATGCCGAGTGGGTACCAGGTCAGAAGGCCACCTGATCACTATTCCTCGGTGGGGGGAATAAAGGAAAGGGATTTTCTCTGGGCACACAACATTCATGGTGCCAAGTGCTTCTCTGTGTGGGAAACGATGGTTATATGCTTCCCTAGACAAAGGATCTTCCACGCTACACTTGAGCTGGAGATTTTTGTTTTTCTTCTTCATCAGGGCTTTCTAGGGGCATTCCAATGAATAAGAGTTTGAAAGAGGACAGATAGGAAAAGAGATCTTGAGAAAAAAGGAAGGACTCATTTTTTTAAATTCTAATGATGAATGTGATTCATATTAACAGATTAAGAAAAACAATGTGACTATTTCAGTAGATGCAGGAAAAGGATAGGACAGAACACAGCATCCGATCATCATGTACATTCTAACTATACCAGAACAGGAAGGAACTTCCATAATCCGGTAAATTGCATCTTTAATAAAGCCCACGGTGAAGAGCACACTTAATGGGAAAAGAGATTTGGAAGTTGACAGGCTGTTCCTCTCACCACACTTATGTGGGAGATGTTTGGGTTTTGGCCCAGGAGGGTGAGGGGAGAAGGTGACCCATAAGAGATACTCTTGGAGTGCCTTGAGCTGCAGATGGTCAAGGAGGTCACCAATCAGAGGCAACAGCCACCCTGGGCAGGCACATGTGTCAAATCCAGCCAGTTAAAATCCTCCCTGGAATGGGGTCAGTCACATGAGGCTGTGCCCGGACAGGGGAGTGAGAGCAGAGGCTGCTGGCAGGGCTCCGGAGCCTCAGGAAGGACTAGCTTCTGATTGCCTAAGTTAGTGTTTCCTAAATCCCAAAGTAATGTCACCTGAATTCCTGACTTTTTTAAAATAAAAAAAAAAAATAGCCAATAAGGTCATGGTCCACTCCCAGACCTACTGTGTCAGGTTTTCTGAGGCAGGATCCAAGGATATTTCTCTGTAATAATTATCCTGTGTAATGTGGATGGAAACCACTCTTTGGGAATTCTTGCAGGACTTTCCATTTAAAAAAAATCTGATTTTTCCTATCAGTGATAATTGCTTGGGGACAGGGGCTGTGTCTTCCTTGTATGGAATCCTTAATGTCTAGTGTAATTCCCAGTATAGAGTTAGTGCTCAAAAAGCATTTGTAGAAGTTTAATGGAAGCTGTTTCTCAAAGGTGGCCATCGACTGTGCAGACCGTGGGGGAGGGTACTGTTGACTCGGAGGTGAAACTGTCAAATTAAGCCTATTACTCAGTGTGTGGTGCCAAGTAATGGTAAAGCATGAGAAAAAAAAAAAAAAAAAAGTCCCTTTGCCCTGAAAGGACCACATGTGTGTAGAGGAGCCTAGAGACTTTCTCTTTTGCAAAGGCTGTTTTTTAAAGCTCCAGGGTAACAAGCAAATCAAAGGTAATAACGACTAAGTTTTCTTGACTACCTTCCAGGATTATTTATGGCCGTCTTGAGCCGTAGATAACAATTAAAGCCACCTGGTCCTTGGTTTTCTCATCTGAAAAATGGGCACATGGACACTTGCCAGCTGCTTCTGTCGAAGAGACGTTGTCAGTATGACTGGGGGCCATCTGCTTAGCATCAGGGGGCACTCAGTACAGCCATAAAAAGAGCCAGCCATCCTCTAATTTGTCAAGAACACCAGGCTGCTATATACAAGAAAGCCCGCGCTTCTGAGTCCTGGCGCCCATCCAGGCCACTTTGCCTGGGGTGTATGCAGTCTCTATTTGATCAGAATGAATGTGATTTCCTTTTTAATTGTACCTAGTCATATCATCTAATTATTTAAGGCATAATAAAGCTGGAAGTGCCAACCATGGAGGCTACTCCCAGCTACGCACCTACCATGCAGCGGTCAGCCGGAGTTGCAGATGATGGCTGGAACTGGGGTGACAGGACGCGGTCTGAATCCCACCACTCCTTCGGCAGAGGTAGCAGAAACGGCTCTTATCTTGGAAAAGTACAAACCATTGAAGCTTGAAGGGTCCCTAGAGTGCATGAATGTTGAGAACAAAAACATGAAAGGGAATTCAGTTATTTAGTCTCTCAGTCAGAACGAAACAATGAAAATTAGTGAGTGCAGAGGACTTACGCTAGGCTATTGCATTTAATCATTGCAATAACAACAATTATTATCCTTATGATTACTATTACTATTATCTTGGTTTGGAAGAGGAGGACACTAGAGCTAGGAAAGTTGAAACGCCTTACCCAAGGCCACCCGGCTAGCAGTGCAGCTAGATTCCATGCCGGGCTTTCTGACTCTAAATTAAATTGTGTCTTCACCATGCTGTCTTGCCCAGAGGCAAATTCTATGGAAGAGTGAAATGATACTTGTTTTCAGGAGAAATGAGAAATGGGCTTAGCTGACTGGGTGTGTAAAGGAAACATGGGGGATTGCCTGTAGGCGGAAATGAAGTTTGATACTATACCCGTGGATTACCCATTTCACTTGGGGCTCATTATTGTTCTAGCCAGACTTATGCAATGTATCTTTCATGTATTTAAAATTTTGATATCATAGTTTTTCTCTGAAATAAATGGTGGTTTTCAACCTTGGCATTTTCATGAACTCTACAGACTGTCTCCCAAGGAAAATGTATATATGCACATAGGACCCCCCCACTTTAAAATCACTGGGTCCCTCCCTCCTCTCCTACTCCACCCCCAAGATCAGGAAATCTTTCCCTAGATATGACTTTAGAAATTGCTTTGATTTTCTGGGCCACAGAAAATCTTCATCGTCTAAGGGATGTTCAACCTGTAGGCCATTAATTTTTTCTATGCCCTAGTCTGTCCGTATCTGCATTGATGATAAATCATTCATTGGAAGGTCATACGGATTTTTCTGTCCCCTCAACACCAAGTATCTGGCTATACGATGCTGACAATTTCTGTTTTGTTCATTGCTGTATCCCTGAAGCCTAGAACAGTTCTTGGTATAATTACATGTTTTATTTTTTGTGTTGAATATGTGTTTTTAAAAGTTGTTGTGTGCAAAAATGTTTGGAAATTAACCACATACATGTAATAGGAAAACTTTTGGGGGGGGCAGGGAAAGAGGGAGAAAGAGAGAGAATCTTAAGTAGGCTCCATGCTCAGCACAGAGACCATCAGGGGCTCCACATGGGGTTCGATCTTAGGACCCTGAGATCATGACCTGAGCCAAAATCAAGAGTCAGATGCCTAACTGACTGAGCCACCGAGGTGCCCCAGAAAAATCTTGTTCTTAAAGAGAATTTATCTATAATTGCTCCATTATGTACCTCATCATAGATATTTGGTATATAAACTTTACCAAGCTAAGAAAATTCTCTTCTAATCCTAATTCTCTAAGGGTTACTATTATTTTTTAAAATTACATTTAGATGCTGGACTTTATCAAGTGTTGAGACATTGAGTGGGGTAATTTCATAATTTTTCTCCTAGAGTGTATTAATGTGATGAGTTACATTGATAAATTTTCTAAGAATAAATCATCCTTGTATTCCTGGGATAAATCCTACTTTATCATGATGTGTTGTTATTATTATTAGTATATCACCATCATGTATCAGCAAACCAAAATTTTATTTGGGATTTTCGAATCTATGTTCACAAACTAAAACGGGCTTGTAGTCTGTTCTTGTATTGACCTTATCTAGTTTCAAAATTGAGAATTACATCAGCCTTTTATTTTCAAACTACTCGTGACTTTTTTGTGTTGATTCTATGTGAGAGACAACATAGTATTGTGTTTTTTTGTTTTGTTTTTTAGAATTTAAAATCAATCCAGGAATCTGTATCTTTTAATTAGTGAGTTTAATTTTTTAATATTTATTATAGTTATTGTGCTGTTAGAACTTATCCTGTTACCCTAGCTCTATTTTCCATTCACTGTATTTTTTTTTTAATACCCCCTTTCTGTTTTCCAAAGAAAGATCCAGTTTGCTTCAGCTGGTTTAAAAATGTAACATTCTATATCTGCTCTTATAGTAAGAACAAAACTGGCAGTCACCCCTTACTTCTGATCCATACTTCGGTTTATGTTTTCCCTTGTTGATTTCTTAAATTTATCAATACCTATATTTTCCCTTTTGTAAAACAAAACCATTAGCACATTTTAATTTCTCTTTGATCTC
>NW_024424008.1:55546458-55677121 GCF_017311325.1 Ursus maritimus
GGAATTCAGTTATTTAGTCTCTCAGTCAGAACGAAACAATGAAAATTAGTGAGTGCAGAGGACTTACGCTAGGCTATTGCATTTAATCATTGCAATAACAACAATTATTATCCTTATGATTACTATTACTATTATCTTGGTTTGGAAGAGGAGGACACTAGAGCTAGGAAAGTTGAAACGCCTTACCCAAGGCCACCCGGCTAGCAGTGCAGCTAGATTCCATGCCGGGCTTTCTGACTCTAAATTAAATTGTGTCTTCACCATGCTGTCTTGCCCAGAGGCAAATTCTATGGAAGAGTGAAATGATACTTGTTTTCAGGAGAAATGAGAAATGGGCTTAGCTGACTGGGTGTGTAAAGGAAACATGGGGGATTGCCTGTAGGCGGAAATGAAGTTTGATACTATACCCGTGGATTACCCATTTCACTTGGGGCTCATTATTGTTCTAGCCAGACTTATGCAATGTATCTTTCATGTATTTAAAATTTTGATATCATAGTTTTTCTCTGAAATAAATGGTGGTTTTCAACCTTGGCATTTTCATGAACTCTACAGACTGTCTCCCAAGGAAAATGTATATATGCACATAGGACCCCCCCACTTTAAAATCACTGGGTCCCTCCCTCCTCTCCTACTCCACCCCCAAGATCAGGAAATCTTTCCCTAGATATGACTTTAGAAATTGCTTTGATTTTCTGGGCCACAGAAAATCTTCATCGTCTAAGGGATGTTCAACCTGTAGGCCATTAATTTTTTCTATGCCCTAGTCTGTCCGTATCTGCATTGATGATAAATCATTCATTGGAAGGTCATACGGATTTTTCTGTCCCCTCAACACCAAGTATCTGGCTATACGATGCTGACAATTTCTGTTTTGTTCATTGCTGTATCCCTGAAGCCTAGAACAGTTCTTGGTATAATTACATGTTTTATTTTTTGTGTTGAATATGTGTTTTTAAAAGTTGTTGTGTGCAAAAATGTTTGGAAATTAACCACATACATGTAATAGGAAAACTTTTGGGGGGGGCAGGGAAAGAGGGAGAAAGAGAGAGAATCTTAAGTAGGCTCCATGCTCAGCACAGAGACCATCAGGGGCTCCACATGGGGTTCGATCTTAGGACCCTGAGATCATGACCTGAGCCAAAATCAAGAGTCAGATGCCTAACTGACTGAGCCACCGAGGTGCCCCAGAAAAATCTTGTTCTTAAAGAGAATTTATCTATAATTGCTCCATTATGTACCTCATCATAGATATTTGGTATATAAACTTTACCAAGCTAAGAAAATTCTCTTCTAATCCTAATTCTCTAAGGGTTACTATTATTTTTTAAAATTACATTTAGATGCTGGACTTTATCAAGTGTTGAGACATTGAGTGGGGTAATTTCATAATTTTTCTCCTAGAGTGTATTAATGTGATGAGTTACATTGATAAATTTTCTAAGAATAAATCATCCTTGTATTCCTGGGATAAATCCTACTTTATCATGATGTGTTGTTATTATTATTAGTATATCACCATCATGTATCAGCAAACCAAAATTTTATTTGGGATTTTCGAATCTATGTTCACAAACTAAAACGGGCTTGTAGTCTGTTCTTGTATTGACCTTATCTAGTTTCAAAATTGAGAATTACATCAGCCTTTTATTTTCAAACTACTCGTGACTTTTTTGTGTTGATTCTATGTGAGAGACAACATAGTATTGTGTTTTTTTGTTTTGTTTTTTAGAATTTAAAATCAATCCAGGAATCTGTATCTTTTAATTAGTGAGTTTAATTTTTTAATATTTATTATAGTTATTGTGCTGTTAGAACTTATCCTGTTACCCTAGCTCTATTTTCCATTCACTGTATTTTTTTTTTAATACCCCCTTTCTGTTTTCCAAAGAAAGATCCAGTTTGCTTCAGCTGGTTTAAAAATGTAACATTCTATATCTGCTCTTATAGTAAGAACAAAACTGGCAGTCACCCCTTACTTCTGATCCATACTTCGGTTTATGTTTTCCCTTGTTGATTTCTTAAATTTATCAATACCTATATTTTCCCTTTTGTAAAACAAAACCATTAGCACATTTTAATTTCTCTTTGATCTCCCCCAGGGCCACACATCATGCCTCTGCAAATTAAACAGAATATAAAGTGAATGGAGTCCCTTGCTCTTGAGCAATCATGCTGATATTTTCTAGATATTTTGTTCTGGGTGGCTTGGGATGTATTTTCTCTTTCTTTTCAGCTTAAAGAAAATTCCTGTCATAAACTTTACCTATGGGTCTGACCATGTTTTGCTCCCGTATTTCTTGAAATTCTCCTGGGTGCCTTTTTATTTTTTTTATTTTTTATTTTGAGTGCTTCTCAAAGACCAATTTAATGTGAGGACTTGTCTATCTGAGGATGTTTTTGTTATGCTATGATATTTAAGTGATAGTTTGGCCAGCTTAAAATTATAGGCTCAATGCTCTTTTCTTTGATACTTTAAAAATATTTCTTCATTGTTTGCATCTAGTTTTCCTGTTGAGAAGAATACTATTAATATGATCTCGTTCCTCAGTGGTTAATATACTCTTTTTCTCTGTACGGTTTTAGATTTTCCTCTCTGTATGAGTTTTTTTTTTAAACTTCATTATAATGTGTCCAGGTGTTAGTTTTTCGTCACCTCTATAGTTTGACTGTCCGTCACTCTTTCTTTTCTTAGATCTTTCATAATTTCTTTTTAAATTTTAGGAATTTATCTTCATCATACACAAGACAAGGACAAGACAAGAATAACCACTATCAGCATTGCTTTTTATCATGGCATTCACTAACCCTATAAGGAAAGGAATAAGAGATATAAGCATTGGGCCACCTGGGTGGCTCAGTTGGTTAAGTGTCTGCCTTCAGCTCAGGTCATGATCCTGGGGTCCTGGGATTGAGCCCTGCATGGGGCTCCTGACTCGGCAAGGAGTCTGCTCCTCCCTTTCCCTCTGCTTGTGCTGCTCCCCCTGTTTGTGCTCTCTCTAAATAAATAAATAAATAAATAAATAAATAAATAAATAAATAAATCTATCTTTAATTACTAAAAAAGAGATGTAAGGATTGGAAAGGAAAAGAGAAAACCACTATTGTTAGCAGAAGAGATGATCACCTACCTAGAAAGACCATCATAATCAAGAGACAAACTGTTAGAACAAGTACAAGAGTTTAGCAAGGTTGCTTGAAGTAAGATAAACTTACAAATATTATTAGAATGTTTCAATAACATCAACAGCCAACTCAAAAATAAAATAGAAAGTAAGATGCCATTCACAATGTCAACAGGATCCATGAAGCAAGTAAGAATAAACTTATCCGGGCATATACCAGACTTCCAGGGAGACAGTTTTAAAACTCTAATAATAAAGAATATGGAATATGATCTCAATAGAGGGAGAGCTATCCCCTGCTTAGCTGAGCCAAATTAATCTTATAATGATATCAGTCCTCCTTAAAGCAATCTATAAATTCAATGAAAAACCAATACAAACTCCAGTTGTATTTCTTTGGAGGAGCTTGATAAACATATTCTAAAATTTTAAGATGTACTATAATAAGTAATAGTGAAAACTTTCAAGTATTGGTACAATAACAGACGAGACCAATGAAATACAGTGGAATTTAAAGACAGGCCCATGTACATAAATTAGGTATTTCTACTTAAAAAAAAAAAAAGGACACCACAAATAAAGTTAACAGATGCCAGATTAGCGGAAGAAATTTATATTGAGTAAAACTGATAATATCTAGAATTTTACATGTGGAATATACAAAGAACTCCTAGTCAATAAGAAAATGACAGCAACCCCACTGGAGAAATTGGCAAAGGAATAAAGAGTCATTTTAGAGAGCAGGAAATCCAGAAGGTTAGCAAGTGTAGGAAGAGTATGTATTACTATGCATTAGTATTAGTATTAGTATTAGTAATGTAGAACAAAACCACAGCGTGCTATCACTACACCTATTAGGTCAGCAAAAATTGGGAAGCTGGATGGTGCCAAGTTTGGTGGTGAGATGGAAATCCGTGAAGCTGGTGGGAGTCTTGGAGACCAATCTGGTTGTATTTTGTCAGCTTAATTAAATATATCCATACATAGTAATTCTACCTCTGGGCATATAGCCCACAAAAGCATGCGTATCTGTAAAAGGATGCATTGAAATATTCATTGACGCTCTGATTGTGCAGGGAGAAGTGGGAGACAATCTGGGTAAGTAAAATGCCGTGTTTGCATTCCGTGGGCTCCTTTGAAGACATCAGAAGAGATAGACAGAATGTCTACATGGCAGAATAGATGGACCTTCAGCATAATCCTGAATGACAAACTCAGGAACAGTGTGAGCGCTTACAATAAATTACCATGGACATGAAAAAAAAATCCGTGCATGCAAAACATCATGTAAGGACAGGTACAAATGTCTACAAGTAAAAGGACTGACATGAACCAGATGAAAATACCTGCTTTGACTGGTATGTGATGGAGGTGAGTGGTGACAAGAGAAAGACTAGGCATGGGAGAATGGAAGATGGGGTGGGAATGAATGAATGAATAAGTGAATGAATGAGTAAGAGAGGAACCTTTCGGGGGCCCATGATGATAAAGTGCCATGACTGAAAAGGATGATGAAGGCTCAAATGGAAAGGGGAAAGTAAGGCCTACTCTGGATGATGGCACATAGTGAGTACAAGTAGATACTTGTTGACTGAAGGAAGGAATGAAGTCTGCGGTAAATCCTTTTTGCAAAGCTAAGGATTCTTTTGCAATGCGAATCAGTGCTCTTTCCTGAATTACTATTTTTTTATTTATTTGAGGGGGAGGGAGGGAGGAAGGGGGAGAGAGAGAGAGAGAGAGAGAGAGAGAGAGAGAGAGAGAAAGCACAAGCAAGGAGGAGGGGCAGAAGGAGAGGGAGAAGCAGACTCCCTGCTGAGCAGGGGCATCTGATATGGGGCTCGATCCCAGGACCTGAGATCACGACCTGAGCTGAAGGCAGATGCCTAATCCACTGAGCCAACCAAGTGCCCCTTTATTGAATTATTTTAGGAGTTTTGATTTCGATATATGAAAGTTTTTTAAAAATGTGAGCACACCCAAATTTGAAACACCTGGAGGAGTTAAAAGAATTTTTCCTTTTCCTCGACTTCTTAAACATGGACACCTCCTCCCCTTTTGAACTATGCCATGCAGTTTGGCTTTGGATTCTCAGCCACGGAAAACGTCTTCCCAACAAATCTTGGATCTTTTGACCAAGTCTCGGTTCCCAAATACCTGCTTATATGTGGTCATTGATGTCCAGAGTCTTTGCTGGAAGCACTGAGCTGGAATCTGGTTCCTGAGCTTCAAGGCTGTCAAAGGTGGCAGGGCTTAGAGCTGGGCATGGCGGTGGGCCTACGTACTGACATTTTTTTTACCTGCTGCTGTACAAGATCTGAATTGTCAGCACACCTCTAGATTTGTCTTCTTCCTCCCTTCTTTCCAGAGGACAGAGAATTATCCCAGATCGTCCACTGATCTGTTCTAGGTTTTAAACATGGCTGACATTTGGCTTTCACTGACTTCAACTTAACAAATATCTGTCGGTGTGATTATCTAAAACTCTGGCTCTAGTCAGATGAACTTGGGTCTGACAGCCAGCCTATCACCTACCTAACAGCCCATGACACTGGGCCAATTAAACTTCCTGAGTATTTGTTTCTCTGAACCATATGGATAGAAGTTTCCTCACAGAGTTGTGGTAACTTGATCAGATAATGCAGTTAAGGCTTCACATAGAGCTCGGTGCCTAGTAAGTAGTTGTTATTATGATGGTTTCATGGAAATTATTATGCTAGGCCGGGAGGAGAGACCAAGATAAATAAGGAAAAGTTCTTAATTTCATGGAACTTGGAGAAATAGGACAAAATTCAGAACAATGTGAGGCAGGAACAGTGAGGTCACATATCCTCCTGAGAACCCCATGAGACATTCAGAGAACTGCTTCTTCATTTTATAAACAAGGAAACAGAGACTTAGAGTTACGTGACTTGGTGAAGAGGACACAGCCAGTGAGTGGCACAACTTCACTGGGAACCCACCCCTCCTATGACTGAGCCAGGTTGGATGGATGTCCCTTGGTTTCCAGTGGACAGAGCTGTGTCAGATGGCTCTGAAGCAGTGTGGGGGACAGAGCAGCAAGGGGGCCTGGGCTAGGGAGCCGTAGTCAGGGGGTCAAATGATTGGGTCCCTGGGGCCTGAGCATGTGGATTAGGATACACAGTGGCAGGAAGCTTCCATACTGGGAGGGAGTCAGTGGCCTAATCCCCATATGCTATGAGGTGGTGAGCCTCACTACTTTTCCTTTGAGAAGCTTCATGCTAGCAGGTGGGTGGGTAGTAGGAAGGAGGCCCTCTTCATATTGTATCGTTAAATAGCATGGGTGTCTTCTCTCTTCCCTGAGAGAGTTGGCCTCTTTCTCCATGGGTGTATGGACCATTGGAACCAGTGTCCCCCATATTTAAGCATGATTAAGCCTTGCCATTTTGGTAGTGGCTAGGGGGCAAGGGAGGGGCTATTGTGTTTCAAAATGGAATAAACAGAAAACCAGTATTAAAAGAATGAAGAGGTTGTTTAGTGAGGCTTGAAGAAACTACAGGTGTTTCCTCCTGTGTTGAGAACCAGTGACCCCTGGGAATTGCATTTCCCGTTGAGCAGGGCCCATGGCGGACTGGGTCCTGCTGACATGCCTGTGGTATAGAAGCCTGAATAGGCACCATAGAAAACCCAGAGTTTCCAGGGGTCTTTTGGGCTCATCGTGGGTGTGGAGGGGTCCAAGACTTGACACGCGTGCTCGCACGGCTCACATCCACGGACGTGTTCACCCTCCCCACGTGCATCACACTGCACTCTGGGGCTGCATCTGGATGACCACGGCCTTCTGTGCTGTGTCGTTGTTCAGATCCAGCTGGCTGGCTCCGTGAGTCAAGCGGCCTACAGCCGGGGGGCCTCCGAGGGCGCACACAGTGGGGTGACAGGCAGCCTTGCTGAAGAGAGAGTGCACCCGTGCCTGGGGTGGGAGGATGTGATGACGCGGTGCCCCCGCGCAGCGGGAACTCGGGCCTTTAAAAAGCTGAGGAAACAGCCTCTGAGCGAGCAGCGGCTACACTGGAGGAGAGCACACCCAGGTCTCACATTCAAGAAGCCAAACTGTCTGCTTCAAAGAGAAAAGGCAACATCCTGTCACAGGCCATGCTCTGGCAAAAACGTAAGTGGTTTGGCCGTGGCTGTCAGAGCCGTGTCAGCACAGGTAGGCACCGGAGCTCACCAGTGAGCCTGGGACTTCTCAGAGAGGATGTGGTCGTGATGGAGGCAACAGGGGTCTGGGTCCCCAGCCCGGGGAGAACGCAGGGGTGAGGTGGGCGATGGAGCCCGGTGGAGAAACCAACCTGTCAGAGGTGATGCTAATTTTCCAGGCGGGAGGGGAACGAACTAGTGTTCCAAGGTGGGACAGCTCATCGTGCCTCCGCTGCGAGGCATGAATCACCGTGGTGAGGAAAGGCCAGTTCATGATTCACCCCACGAAAAGCCAAATGTGACATTGGTTTGGGGCCGACGGGGGAAAGCCGTGGAGTCCTTTACATGACTGGCTTTATTTTTCATAAACAGCTGCTCTTGACCTTATGGTTCCAGTCCTTGGGCCTGTTTCTCTCTGAGTTACTTTGGTTTCTGCTGAAGGCATGACTTGTTTCTGTGAGTGCCCTGGGACAATGTGGAAACCTGGCTTTGGCAGGCATGTCTTCACTCGCTCCCGGCCCTGCCTCTTGTCATTCTTCTTCGCGCTCTGTGGCAAGGCTCGTGTGCCCCCGTGCAAGGGGGCAGCGGGTTTATCTTTAACCTTCATGTTTATCCCTGGGGTTGGATGGAACAACTGTGAACTTTATTTTCCATTATGTGGGATCAAACAGAGACTCATGTTATTAATAATTGAAATCATACAGAGAGTGTCTACAACATTCCTTTCTTGAAATAACAGAGTCAACTCGACAGCCTCATGGGAGTTGAACCTTTTTGGGGCTCAGTCCTGTACTTCCTCAAGAAAGAAATATCACCAAAAAATCGCTCTGTCTTTTCAAAGGAGCTTACGTCTTTAAAACGCCTTTTAATGAATTTATGTACACCCTGCTTCAAGCAAACTTAATATAAGAGAATCTAGATTTACAGGAAAAGATAAATTGGGGAGTGTTTGTTTATTTTACAAAAAGATATTCTCTTGGAGGCCTTAAAGTTCTGAAAATATGCTTTCACCGATTAAAACATAACTTACAGTCACTTTATCACCAACTCATTGTTTCCTTTATTTCTTGTGTAAATTCTCTGGGATTGAGCTTGTTAATATATAATTTGGAGGAGTGATTTCAAAATTTCTCCGATTGTGAAGTCTCATTGTTTGATACTGGCCAGATGCAATTTTTTTTTTTTTTTTTTTAACAAAAAGAGATGACTTTAATTTGGGCTTGGGAGCTATGGAATCCTTCCAAGAGAATTAGAGATATGCTAATATGGGTGGGGCGCAGGGCTACCTGAAGGGTAGAGGAGAAGCAGCCTGCCCCAGGGAGCGCAATGTGGCTGAAGGCAGGTGGGCACGGCTGTGTTTACTGGACGCTGCTGAGTGTCGTCTGCCCTTACACTTGGGCTGAATTGGTGGGTTTTATGTGAGCTCTTGAGGAACTTTTGCCTTGGTTCCTACCTATTCAGAGCAAATCACTTTCCTTTTTTTAAAAATTGTTCATTATTTTTAATTTTTTAAATCTTTACGTTTGTCATATGTAAAATGGGGTAAAAATAATAGCCATTCCTCAGAGCTACCCTTCCCGTGGTAAGCTGGGGCACCACTGAAGTGGTGTTGGTTGCTTCGGTTTTGCTTCAATGCCTGAGATACGGGTGGCTCTCTTCCCTTTGTGAGCTACCGTATTCCCCACTCTTGGTTGTGCACTATATTCTTCCTTAATTCCTCTTAAGAGATTAGCAGTTTTTTTTTCCCCAAAGGAGATGCTGGAGGCATGTTTCCTGCTCACACTCTGGACGTCAGTCAGGTCCAATAAAATTCCATCCTTAGGGAGACCACATTGTAAGCTCGTCTGTGGAATAACTGGGTGAACGGTTCCACATGATCAGGTGCACACAGTCAAAATTCTCTTTAATTATCCTTTGGCACCTTAAAGGAATTTAGGAAAGGCCCTGGGCACTGGACCCATCCCCTTACCCGGGATCTGAGTAGAACCTTTGTCCAGGGGCAACGAGGGGACCTGGGTGCCTAGACCCTGTGGGGAACGAGTAAAAACAGGGCAGCATTGTCAGCCCACTTAGAATCACCTGATGGAAGGGCAGAGTTTGAAATCAGACACCAAGAGTGCTGAAAAGGCACTTTCTTTTTTCAGAAAACACCCTCGGGCCATGATCTGAAATGACTGTACTATGGTGTTCTGGAAAGGGTTAAGAAAACATCCACTTTGTAAATGCTGCCTCCTCCCTACCTGGCCCATGATCCCTGTCGGTGGACCAAATGTGCACACTGACTTTGGTTCGGATCAGCTCAGAACCGCTGGCGCACAGAAGTGGAAATCTGTGAGTACCACTCACGGTTCTGAGCTTTGCTTGACTGGCCAGTTAGATAAAGGAGTCACTCGGCCAGCAGATTCTCCTTCTGGGTCCTGGACTTGGTGCTGCAGGCCCCACGCGGATGTGAATCCACAGCCACTCCAACAAGAGGCCTTGTTCAGGCCAGCTGGTCACAGCGCGGCAGAAACGGCCGGTGCGATCGAGTGAGGCAGGTCCGGGTTTGAAAGCTGGCTCTGCGGCTTAGTAATTCGACCTTCGCAGATTCTGAAAAATCTGCAAAATGGGGGTTTTAATGCTTGCCTTACGAGGTTTTAGTCGGAGCGAAAGTAGGGAGCGTGGGTAGTGTCATCAAGTGTCCGGATAGCGGTGAGGGAGCACCTTCCATCCCGTGGCACCTCCCCTGTGCCCATCTGGAGGGATCAGGGTTCCTCTAAATTCCTTCCTGTCTATCCATTTCCACACTTTGATCAGAATAGTTAAAAAGGCATGATCAAAATATTCCTTAGTGAGAGGATCTTTCAAATGGTTTTCCAAGGGTGTAAATCAGGGGTCTACAGACCACGGTCTGAGTGCCAAATTGGCCCCAACCCCCATTCCTGGAAATAAAATTTTATTGGAACATGGCCATATCTCTTTGTTCACATGTCGCCCGGGTCTGTTTTTGCTACAACAGAAGCGTTGAGTAGGTGCCATGAGACTATATACATGGCCTACAAAGCCAAAAATATTTACTATCTGGTCCTGCATAGAAAAAGTTCGCTGACCTCTGGACTAAATGATTTGGGTCATACTTTACATGCTCATTTCCGTAGGTTTCTCTGCATCCTGGGGTCACACAATGCCAAAACCAGTGGGAGATAAAACTTGCAGTCAATTGATTGAATGATTTGCATAAAGCCAAAATCTGATTTGATTGACTTCTTCCTTAACAGCTATGGAACTGTGTACAATAAACTCAACACCATTTGTTAGAAAATGAATGAATCACATGACTGCTTTTTATTGTTGTTATTTGTGTAAGGGAAAGATTTACATGATAATGAAAGGCAGGCTGACTTTCTTTGAATTGGCTGCTTGTCTTGATGTCCCGTAGACATGGCCCCAGTGTGCAGGGAGGCAGGATAGGAACAGGAAATAGTTATGATTAAACTATTACAGCATGGATGTAGCTTTGCTTTCAGACAATTTCAACAGAGCTGAGGTTCCCAGACAGGTAAATTAGGGTCTCAAAATTCTCATTCACATAGAACTCTGGATTTATTTCAGGGTTTCACTAAATAGCCAATTTTTGTAGGGAAGCCAAAAATTTGGTTAAACATAAGGAAAACCTGTAATAACCCTGTAATATTTGAAACCCTATCACTTGCAGAAACTCAGGCAAACTTATAACAAGAAGTAATTTAGGTCTGTCAAGTACCTCTAGCGTTTCTGTTGTGTGTTACCACCTTTGTCCACTTAATAAGCACCTTTACTTCGCACCAAGTTTATGTATTGATTCAGTGGTTCTTGTTGATAAGGACACGTAGGGTCTAAAGGACAGACACAAATTCACTAGCACAGAAGGAAGTGAAATAAGGGACAAACATCTACCAAGCACACAGATTAGTTGGTGAAAGAGCAATAATTTTCAAGGTGGACACTTTACTTCCTTCTCCCTGTATTTACTAAAGAAAAATGCCAACTTTGTTTTTCTCTATACCCAGAAAGTTTGCAAGCCAGAGGTTTGGAAATCTCTCTTCCAGTTCACATCTGCAGATCTGTTCTGTGGTGAGGAATGAAAAGAACCAAAGTTGTCTACACTTAATTAGCTAAAAATCTGGACATTTAATTCACTTAGAAGTTCTGTAAATTTTTGCTTTTAAACCTTCCCAGTACAAAATAAAGGTATCAGGTTCTTTCCCCCCTCTGACTTCTTTCTAAAGAAGTTTATTTTCCTACTAATGAAGATGTCCACCAATTTCTGACTTTGATCCAACCAAACCAAAGTTGGCTGATTGATTATCTGCATACGTTTCCCGGTTATGAAATACTTATCGATGTTCTAGTTTTTTCTTTTTTGTAGAACAATTGTTTGATAAGAATGGGTCTGCCAGGGATGGAGAGGCCTTTCCTGGAATCTTCTTGTCCCGATTGTGTGATACTATGGACAAAGCATTGTTCTTGCAGGCAGGATGTGGAGTTGACTTTCCAATCTACAGGTTATTAGGTGCGGGGCTTTGGGCAAGCCGCCTAAACACTCTGGGTCTCAAGCATCCCAGCTGTAAAACGGGAATTGCCTTTACGTGGCTAAGAGGCAGGGAGATTAAACTTGATCCAAGTTCTTTTCCAGCTATAATTGCTGAGCTTTCACGAGGGCTTATACCAAATAAATCCATGTTTCAAACACAAGTCTTTAATCTAACAGAAGGCATTCCTCCATCAGCACAGAGCAGTGCTTTTCAACCTTGGCGACATGTTGGAAGGCTCTGGGAAATTTAAGAAATATTAATGTCCAGGTCCCAACCCAGAGGTTCTCATTAAATTGCCCTGGGCATTAGATTTTCAAATCTTCCCAGACAATTTGAATGTGAGGCCAAGCTGAGAACTAGTGACCCGGAGGTTGCAGGGAAGGGCTTCTAATTTACCTTTGGACAATTCACCCGGCGCCCAACACGTTCCGTCCTCTCCATAGGAACACGTACCAGCCCTGGGGCCTGAGTACTTACTCAGCGCCCTGCGCTGTACCAACCGATCTGTTGCATCAGTTTAATTGCATTTGGTTGCTAGTGAAGAGACCCGAAACAAGCTGGATTTAAATAAGACAGTGGTGTACGTTCTCTCGCATCAAAGTCTGCAGTAAGCCATGCAAGACTGTCTACAGAGTGCAGGGCCAGCAACGGCTCCCGTTACTTCTGTTTTCTGGTTGGCTGTCCTAGGCATGTGGCTTTTGTCCTCAAAGCTGTTTCATAGCTGCTACTTTAGCTCCAGCCACCTCATCTGTGTTTTAGACAAGGAAGAAGAGAAAAGAACAGCAAAAAGATCATGCCTTCCTGCTGCCCCCACCACCACTACGGACGTCTGCCCGCTGTGCCGATCTGCAAGGGAGGATCATGTCACTGTCTAGCTGGTACATGACTCCCCCCCCCATAACGTGGGGGTTGTTGGTAAGGAGGGAGAGGGCCGATGTGGGGTGCCGCAGTGGCCAGTCTTTGCCACCCTTTGGATGGATTATCTCATTTAATCCTCATAGAAACTCCAGGAGGCAGGTTCTGGGTTAAGCTCCATGTCATAGACGGGAAGACTGAAGCTTGAAGATTAGGTTAGTAAGTCAGCCTGAATATTGTCTTACGAAGCTGTCCCGTGTCTCCGCCGTGGGCCTTGGCTCACCCACAGGGCGTGGGAGGGTGCTCTGGGTGAAGGCACAGGCCTTCCACGTCAGGCAAAGGAGTGGAAACCCAATGGCAAAAATGAAGCGGCCGGCTGGCGGATTACTGCGCCGATGTCACGGACTCAGTTTGATGCGTGTTTCATCTGACTTACTGCGAGGAATAAGGTCTATGCAGCTATACCTCCTCCACTGGGCTCTCTGCAGATTTCTCGGCTGCAACCGGACGGCTCGAAGGGGAGACAGCCACTTAGAATCGTCTGCCCCCAAACCCAGCCTCTCTGTTTTCTGGGCAGCATGAATCAAGAGCCCTGTGTGGCAGCCTGAGCTGGGACCCAAGGCTTCTGCCTCCGTGGTGCTCCTTTCATTTTGAACTGTCTAGACTTTGGAAGAGTCAGGCTATCCCTTCACGCATGTGTGCATGTGTGTGCACGTGTGTGATGTGGCGTGGAAAGCAACATATAGAGAGCGGGGTTTATTTGGAATTAGAGAGTGGTGTCTCTGTTCTTTCTATGCCATTAGTGGTTTAAAGCTTAGCCTCTGGGGCAGGCAGATCTGAGTTTGAATCCTAGATTTAATGCCTCACTGGTTGCACGGTCCCGGCAAGCCCTTCTGCCTCACTCTGCTGCCACTTCCTAAAGCATCTAACGGGACCACAGTTTTTACCTCTTTGCTTCATGGGGCTGTGGTAGGTGTTTACTACCGTGCTTCGCATTAAGCCAACGCTCAATAATAAATATTAGTTACTATTCTTATTTTCCCGCTCTCTCTCACTCTACCTCTGAGAATAAAACTTATGCCACTAATTATAGATAGTAATTTCTGTCGCCTCTGAGTTCTGCATTTCTTGTGAAACGGCAGGGCGTACATTTCCAGTCTTGCAGCTTGTGGTGGGTTAGTGATCAGGGCTAAGGCTGATGGCTAAGATGGCCATTCTGTGACCAAACTTGGAACTCGGGCCACCATTTTCTTCCACGCCTCATAAGGCAGCAGGCTCGTACTGACTGACAAACTGTGTTTGTTTTCTTCTAATTCACAAGATTGGGCTGAGGTGTTTATAATCTAGCTGTCAGGAGACTGACCCTTGAATTTTGCAAGAAATAGCACAAATGATACCGAAAACTGAAACAGCAATGTGCTGCCTTTCTTAGTAATGGTTTCATGAGTATCACTTTCTGGGAAGAGCAGGCAGCCAAAGAATTATAAACCAGAGTCATTCTCAGACCAGGTGTTGGGACCAAAAAGGATTTGACCACACTTAAGAAAAGCTGAATTACTTTTTAATCCTCTAGAAAGACTCATAAATTTAACTGGAAGATAGGAAGTGTACAAAGATTGTTATCACTTTCCAGGACTGCGAAATGCCGGAGAGATAGAAAAAGGAGAAAAAAAGGGAGGAGAGTGAGTTCAAAGCAGGAGCAAGTTTTAGTGCTGGATGAAGGCAACACTGATTCAGGAAAGAAAGGCATAGAAGGAAAATCAACAAACCCTTTGTTGTCCCATGCATGCATGCATCCACTCAATAATGGAATTATTCTTAGTAGAAAAATCAAGCACTGTCATAAATTGTCTTCAGCGGGGGGGTGGGGGGAGACAGAATCAGGGTGTCCTGAAGCATATGGCATTGGGTATAGATCCTCAAGGATAAATGATAGTTAGACTTCTTGCTTAGATCTGGGGAGACGAAGAGGCATATTAGGATATAACATATGAGGATTGGGAAGAAAATCCAAGGATGTCTAGGTGTTTACAATATTTTTTGGCACAAATGTCTTTATTCAAACCAAACCTACAGTACAACTCCAATACAAAAATAAAAATGGAGCAGTTCTGGGGGGATATTGAAGCTCTGATTGCTCATTCACACCCAGACTCCCCTGCTTCCTTCCCTTTGTTGGTAACTACAGGGTCTCCACTGTATTCCAGGACTTTCAGATCACTTCTTGACAACCGTGACCTGGAACAATTCTCACTCCTTCAGCCAGATCCCTGATAGCTGCTCACAGGTCCTCGGTTTAAATGCTTCTGGGGTAAAGCCCACACTCCTAGAGCAAAGTGAGTCACTGTGAAGCATGTTGTATTGGGCTCCACAAAGCTTTGAAGCTGTGAAGGTCATGTTTTCAGTCTATGTCGGTGTCTTGTGAACAAAGCAGGGGTATGTTCCTCAAAGACTCAACTGGTGACTCGTTTCCCAGGCTTGCTCTTCTAACAACTGCTTCAGGGCCCTTCACAAGGAAATGTCCCCACATCCTGAGACCATTAGTTAGTACATCAGAGACTTGGCAAAAAAGCTCATCTTGACTGGCAGTTACGTCTCACATCATGAACCAATTAGGAGGGCTGACTTCACTCACGTGGTCTATGCCCTGGGTCGCCACAAGCCTTGGGGCTGGAGCACTTAGACCCGACCCCCAATGTGTAGCTGGTGCTGGGTCTGGAGAGTCCTTCCTCCAAGGAACTGGTCAGGAAAAGTTGATTTCTTCAACAAGAATCTCTTTGGTGTGGAAAATCCCAAACTAGATAGTTTAAATCAAGGAACAAACAACTGCATTTCTTCTCCTCCAGCTGCCTGACTGTAGGTTTCTCCTGTTCTCAGACTGGTAATTCTAGATTCAGGTTCTGGGTCTTAATCTCACAAAGAAAGATATTCTGTTTCCTCCGCTCAATCTCTTCACTCTGGTGCTAGCTTGCTATGGAATTTGGATGGGCACCTTGGGTTGGCTCACCCCCAATATGGTCTCGTGCTCTTAGTGTAGTCCCTCTCTTTCCCCATTCTGATCCCTGTTGCTCTCGATAAAGCAAAAGCAATGCCCAATATTTCCGCCAGAATTTTGCCTTTCTAATAGTTGATAAAACTTCCCTCCCGGACTGCCAAAGAGTCTTCCTGTGTATGTTGCCATGTTTCCATCCCATGTGGGATATGTGCTCCTAGGTTTCTAGCCCTTTGGAGAAGTATCATGACTATGGCCTCAGTCATGGCCCTGGCCCTGTCCTTTGGGAGATACACAGAAGTTCCTTGAGGGGCTACATCTGAGGTCAAGACAAAGGCATGCCATCTTACTCTGTCTGCCTCTCAAAAATCTCTAGGTGCTCCTGCCTGGAGTTGTCCTTTAAACATTTCACTCTGCCACAGACCCGCTCCTCTGCTGGCTTCTGAGGAAAGAAGTCCTTCTGCTCAGCTCATGGTATCGTTGCAGGAGGCTGATGCTAGGATTTCGATGTCTCCTGTCCAGGCTTGTTCTGTCTGCAAGTGAGATCTTCGACCAGGCTCTCTGCAGCATCATGGGCCCCCTGTCTCCTAAACATGGCTGTCCTGCTGCTTGAGGACACCAGGCCCAGGTACCTGAGGCATGACTTCTAAGAGCACAATGAAGGCAGGTTGAGATAGGCCTTGCTGGCAGCAGAAGGCTCTGGGTGTGTTGAGGATAGAAACACTCAGTACCAGGATATAGCAGGACAAGGGCAAGTTAGAATCACAACACCAGGCCTAGCTACTTCTCTGATGAGTGATAGGCTGAGATCACAGGAGAAACAGCCATTTGTTGAACACCTGTTATGTCCTAGGTGCTTAAATGTGTTAATTTCAAACAATCCTCATGATAATCCCATGAAGTGGATACCATTACTCTCATTTAGCAAATAGGGAAACTGAGGCACATACATGTTAAGTGAATTGCCAAGGATCACACACGATAAGCTACATAGTAGGCTTTCCAAACTAGGTCTGTTTGAGTCCCAAACAACATCATACCACTTCTCAGTGCCAAGGATTTTAGGGTTCCATTAGATGCTTCTTCCCTTCCCAGTGGAAGTAAGTCCACCCTTAGATGGAGGTGGGTTCTTACTTCACGGAGAACAGTTGTAGCCTGACTCAAAAGCGCCTACAGATATGAGCCTCAAGAAGTTAGATGTGAGACAGTGCGGAACCTCTGGAGCCAGCTGATTTCCATCTTGGAATTGGAGTTCCTAGGGTTGGTCTTCCTCTAGTGGGCTGATCAGCCAAGAGAGGAAAGGACCAGCTGGTGAAACGTCTTTGGGGTTCATCTAGGGTCCTGAGGCTGGGGATGAACCCTGAACATCTGGGACTACTTTGTCTGTGTTGGGCAAGACTCACATTCATGGTGTAGGCTGAGCCTCACCCCAGACCAGACTCCCTGCATCGAAGGTGGAACCACTACGCCTCTCGCGTTCTCCTCTTTACATACCCCTGCAGACTGGGGACCCCTGCTCGCTGCTCATGTGAGTCCTACTGCATCAAGTGGAGGTGGAAACCAGCCCAACCAGCCAGGACGCAGCTCTGCCACACTTTGTGATTCTAGGTCTGCTGATGCATTTGTGTAATTGATGTCCACCCCACTTGACTAGATGGTGAGCTCCACAATGGCAGGGACCTGGTTTACTCTGCTTAGCAAGTATTTGTTCAGGGCATGCTCTGCCAGGGCTCTCCTAGTCTTGTCCCCTACTCTGGGACTCAGTGTATCTCAGATGGGAGCCCTTTCTGCTCCGGTGACCCCAGTTTCTGTAAGAGACGGGCAGATGCAGCTGGTTTCTCAGGTGGACCTATCCACTGTCATTTCAGTCGAAAATACCAAAAATAAAACTTTGCGGGAAATTGTTCAGGTCTCTCAGTTCTCGTCACTCATGTGAGCAGACTGCTGGTAACCTTCTCATGGACTTCTTATTCCTCTCTCAGATGGGAAATACTATTTCTTGGGGAAATTGGTGGTCAAGGGAGATTGGATCAGGGTGGTCCAAGCCCAGGCTCTGACATGAAGAAATGAGGGTCAGAATGGGGCAGGGAACATTTGGTGACTGACCTCTGGGGGTTACCCAGAGAAATAAATGGACTTGCTCACGCAAGGGGGCAGGCAGGCAGTGAGGCAGAAATGGACTGAGCTTGGAATCAGAGGTCTTGGGTTTAGCTGATGACGCAGCTATTTACAAGTGAGGACTTGGACAAGCCACTTAATGTCTCTGCGCATCGTGTTCTTCATCAGTGAAAAGGAGGGTGAAGACCTCCCCTGCCTATTTCAGAAGTCGTGGCAAGGCTTCAGATGAAATCATTTGTGTCAGGGCTGTGTGAGTCACAGAAAATCATGCAAAGGTGAGCGTGGTGATTTCTGAGTTCCTGGGGGTTAAGGTCGTGACCAGGAAACACAGAGACCTTTGGCAGGCATGCATTCAACGCGCCTGAGTCTTCACGAAGAAAAGGCAGAACCCTGACACTGTCTCTGGGAGTAGAGAGAGGAATCCAAGGGCCTTGTGCACTCTGCTTATTCTGCAGAAGGTTTGGAGGGAGGTGGACACATGGTGTGGAATGCACCGAGAGCCCCTGGGGGAAGGATGTCTTGGCAGCAGTGCCTGTGAAGACAGTCTGAAGGCACTGGCACTAGTGGCCTTTTAGCTGATCTCACGCAAGGTCATGGAGTGGGACCTCCAGAACTTTCAGGATAATCCAGGTAATCCTGAGGCTATGGAGTGGGAACGCCTCAGGCAGGAACTTGGCGGATGAGAGCGGGCGACAGGTAAACTGGCTCTCTCCTTAAAGCCTAACATAATCTGGGAGGAGTGTGTCATCACCCTGGGTGTCCATTCCAGGCTGTCCGGGGCTTCCCTTAAACAGGGATCACTTGGCTCCTAGACCCCTTTGCTCTGGGGCTCTGTGGTTCTAAGACTGAACAAGCCTCTGTGGTCAACCCAGATGTACTTTAGGATCCTCCCCTGGCTCTTCTTTCTCAGGTTGGCCCACTCAGCTCTGTGGCTCTTCTCTATCCTTTCACAGTGACCTCCTGGGATCATGGTAGATCACTTGAGGGTTCTATTTAAATGATGATCGATCAAGTGATGGTTGATCACTGAGCTCTGTGGGGCTGATGGGAATATGCCTCTTAGAATGGGGACCAAGAGGGCAAATATCACTACTTTCCCCTTCTCTTCTCTGATCAGACCAGAGAGTCTGGGATCACCCGCCATCTTGGAGCTCTCCTGATGGAGACATCCCAGCCTACATTTCAAGACGCTATGGCTTTTACTCCTTTTCAGCTGCCCCAGCTGCCCCAGCAGCCTTACAAGCAACATCAGATTGTAATTCCGTTGAGGTTCCACTTTCCCATATCTTCTGAACACCTTTATTTTTTTTTTAAGATTTATTTATTAGCGAGGGAAAGAGTGTGCTTGCACAAGTGGGGGGAGGAGCAGAGAGAGAGAATCTTCAAGCAGGCTTCCCGCTGAGCATGGAGATGTCCCAGGAGCTCCATCTCAGGACCCATGAGATCATGACCTGAGCCAAAACCAAGAGTCAGACGCTTAACTGACTGAGTCACCCAGGCACCATTCTTCTGAACACATTTAAAGGCACTTTTTTGTCCATCTATCTTTTTCCACTCTACCCTGCATGTTATCCAGATTGCTAGAATATATGAGTGACGTGGTGATACTTGGTGGCTACAGAGCCCTTTCAGTTCAAACATTAGTGAATGGAAAGCCCGCATTTACATGCATATGAAATCTCTTTGTTGGCCTCCATTAAAAAAAAAAAAGTAAACTGCAATCTAGTGTAAATTGGGCGGGAGAGGCTTTCTGTAGCGTGTCAAGTCCAGTCTTTGGCCAAAGCCCAAGTTCTTTCTTCCTGTTTGGAAAAAAATCAGCCATTGTCCATGAATGGAAAGAACAAATTTGAAAACTTTGACTCAGATCTTCAGCAGAAGATGAACATTCACATTAGTGTTTCAGTGAAGGATGTGGATAATCCTTTAGCCGACCTGAGCTAAACTTTCCCAGGAGCCCTCAACTACCTTGGGCCGAGAACACAAACAAGCTTCTTTACATTAAAGTGAAAAGTGTCAGCAACTTTTATGACTTTGTTTTCAGTTAGAAGCTAGGACAAGTTTGTTAGCCTTAGGCTTGAATTTCTATTGTTCAATTATTTGGTTTTGGTTTTGCCACAAGAGAAAATTATTTTTCTCCTTAGAGTGGATTTAAAAAAAAAAATACTGATGTTTCAGCAGCAAAAGAGAATAATATTTACTGTGGTTACTTGGAGGGATCAATAGTGTGCCATGTGTCCTTCTGGGCTAGGAAGGTTTTATCTTTCAAAATGGCCTTCTGTGGCTGCAGGCCACACCAGTCAGTCATAAATGGAAAGCAGTGAGCTAGATTGTCAAGATGGGTGGGATGGGTGCCTCTTCCTGGTTCCCTGATGATAGAAATGTAGGCATACCCTGAATCCCAACTAGCCTTTAGAGCAGCAATCCTAACTGGTGTTCAACTTACTGCCTGGCCCTGGTGGCTTATGGGAAATCTGTACCAGGACAGTAGCTTAGAGAAGAGTCTTCTTTCAAGAGGATCTTGGAGGCTGTTCTAGGAACACCCATCTGAAGAAGTTCTCTGAAAGCTGCCTGGAGAAGTTACGGTGATAAATGCCTGGCTGTTGGCTCCACTAGGAGTCATTAGGAGGGACCTACCTCCTTAGCCAAGTAGCTTGCTCACTGTGGTGTGAATGTGGTTTGCATGGGGTCATTAAATAAACAAGTGCTGAAAATTTTGCGTATGTACTTGGTGATATTTATTGTCCTTCTTCAAGGAACTGGAGGGCCATGTTTATTTAAATCAGTAGAATCCATATGTTCCCTCAGCTCGGTGCAAACAGGCACAAGCAGCCAGAGCACTGCCTAAAGTGACCAGTTGGCTCGGTCTGTCATGCTCTGTGCTCTCCGGAGGAACAACAGCTGTAGGACTCTTATTTTTGTGATGTGGAGCATGTCTGGGTGTGTGGCAGGGGGAACTGAAATGTCTTCTGCTGACTTTTTATACTTTCAGATTTTTTCGTCGCTCATTTTGGAAAAGGGAAGACCTCACTGGGGCCAAATTTATAGGTTTTTCTGTAAATGAGCTTGTTTTTTGTTTTTTTCCCCAAACTCCACTGGTGACTGACTTCCAGTGTGGGATGGTAACATGGCTGAACTTCTCACCCTGAAAAAGGAGATTCCTAGCGAGGCTCATGTTTAGGCAGGAAGACTTTTCTCAGTGGCGGACAGTGGATGCTCCCAGGAGACTTAATGGGCCTTCAAACCTCGAGATAAATGGTGAGCAAGCTTCAGGCTTTGAGGACATGCTACCTGGAGCTGCAATTTGATGAGGGGATTGTTAAAATCTCTGGTCAGCTCTGCTCTGGGACACTGGACTTTCATCCTTTCTACTTGTGTATTAGCATTTTGACCTTCTGTTTTATTTTGTCTCTTATTTTAAGAAATTATTTTAAGAATCTTAAAATTTTTCTTTCAAATATTCTAGTTTAGTTGTTTTAAAGCTAGCTTAGTTCAGGGATCCAGAAACTCCAAGGCAAAGCAATCATGATTTCAGACAAACCTCTTTTCCTATTCCAAATTTCTATCTGTGGTTTCATTTCTCATGCTGGTGGCGGTAGGGAGTGCAGTGTTTACTGCAGAATTAGCAACGTTTATAGTTGCTTCCCAAAGGTCGGTGTGAAAGGCACCAACTGCAAGTTTTGGCTTTGCAAACACACTTGGCCATTGGGCTCCTTTGCGGATCGTCCTGAGGCCTCTGATTCCGATGTGTCACGGCCACTTTGCAAAGACACTGTCGGAAGCACCGTCGCTCATGCCTGCACACTTGCGGCCAGTTGCAGGACTCCCTGGCAGCTGGTTGTGGACTCATAGGTGGTTAGGCAGGATCCTTGAGAGCTGTGGGAGTTTTGTGACTGCAATAGGAAGAGGTGGGGACTTAGAAACTGCTCTCCATATGGTCGTTGTGCCGGGCACACCTGTTGACACTGTGGGTTCTAAGGAAGTCCAGACATCAGTGGCTGATACCCTCTGCTCACAGCACCTCCCCCAAGCCCTCTTTGTTCATTGATTCGAAAACAACAGGAGGCAGGAAGCTGTCACTTGTCAAGATCCTGGAAATGCCCAGCTGGCCCCTTTGCAGCCAAGTGTTCGATGTGTCCACTTCCTGGGAGGGAGAGGGCTCAGGAGTCCTGTGGGCCCTTCCCCAGAAGTGTACATGCAAATTAGAGGGGGTTAGCCTGGTACCTGTCTTTGAGCTGGTCTGAGTTGCCGGCCTGTGGGAGTGAGCCTTTCTTGTCCCCCAGCTGAATTAGGAATGTGACCACAGTGCTCAGACCCCCAAATAACCCTGTCCCCTGAGTTTCTCTCCAGTGCATAATGCCTCAGGCAGTACTCTGTGCCTCAGAATAGCAGGAAACCCAATCGCAGACATGCATAGCTTGAGTGATATGGGTGTGAACAAAGCCCATGTGGCTGTGGGTGACTGAGAATGAGTGAGCAGAGTGTGGGAGGGCAGGTGGCCCTGTTCTCTGCCCCGTCAGGCCCCACCTGGGCTCCAGGGCCAACGCTGGGCATCATCGATCATGATGGGAAATGGCACATGGAACCTGTGCAGGGGTGAGGCTCCCAGAAGGAAGGTTACAAGGAGGGATTAAGGAATAGCTGGAAGGATGGGATGTTCATAAGACTCTACAGGAGACCTGGTATCTGTCTTCAGATGCTGGAAAAGGATCCTGCTACTAACACGAATGATAATATTAGCTCGCATTTACTTAACGCTTCCTCAGGGCAAGCTCTGCGTTAAGCATTTACCCTACCAGGCACGTACCCTTAGGATCCTTGCTGTGTCGATGAGAAGGCCGTTGCTGGATTATGATGGCGAGTTTCATCAGAAGACAATGCAAGGAAAAATGGTGCTTGTTACCATGTGGCAGGTCAAGCGGGGAGGAGAGCTTCCTGACGTTGTAGGTCCCCAGAGGAAGGTGGAAGTGGGCGGGGGAGGGGAAGGAAAAGAACAGGGACCATAGGTGGACGTGGCTTTGAGGGTATCCCGTGTATTACTACAGTGAATCCTCACAACCACTGTGGGAGACATGAATTAGTGAGGCCCAGGGGTGTTACAAAATCACCTGAGACTTTTCCACCAGTGAGCAACAGCCCCGATTTGAATACAGGTACTTTTGGCTCTCAAGTCCATTGTTAAAGCTGCTTATAGGAATACCGGCTCACAGGCAGTCCCGGGGCACTGGCACTGGGCTGGATCTCTCTGCTTCACACTCCAGTTTTGGCCTCAATTTCACAAGTCGGACCTGTTCCATTGCTGTCTCTCCCGCCAGATGCAAGATGCATGTGGGCAGGGCCCACAGCTGTGTTGTTCAGTAATGTGTTCTCAGTGCCCCGGGATATTGGAAAGAATGAATGAATACCAATAGAGATCCCTTGTTATGATGGAGGAAATTAAAAAGAAGATAATAAATCTCCTATTAGGATGTTAGAGGGAGATTCTTGTATTAGATCAGGGATGAACTATCAGTGGTTCTAACCCCGCCCGAGGTTCAGAATCTGAAGGACTTTTAAAATATAGATTCCTGGGCCCACATCAACCCCCCCCCCCCCAGGATCAGCACTCTCTGGGAGTCCGGGTATCTGCATTGTGAATCCCTTCCTGGTTAGTTCTGCCACTTGGCCAGGTTAGGAAGCCCCCTTGCATGCATCTGAGTCTGGGGTCTTCTGCATCATGTGTCCCTGGGGTTCTGTACGTCCCCTTCCCCTCTTTCTGCTGCCTCTCTCTGCCTCCTAGGCTTCAAGGCCAGGCTGTGCGTGTGCCTGGAGCATGGCTGGAGGACTGGTGCTGGGTCAAGCATGGGTTCTTATCAGCTGGGTATTTACTGAGCAAAGTTCAGCCAGGGCAGCACTATGGTTCCGGGTTTAATAGATACCCAGGCTTTCAGGCTTTTGAATCAGAGCCCAGGTCCCTGGAACCCTTATCGGTGGATGATAATGGACTCCCTGTGTGAGTCCCCAGGGCCACTGGTACTCATATTCTTGGCTGACCCAGGCCTGCCCTCCAAAGGCCCAGGGCCCTAGGCTGTGGGCCGTCTGGGTGGGCAGATTGTCACTGCCCAGCCATGCCTGCTGCTGGCTTGCTCTCCCTGGCCAGGAAGTACCCTGTTCCAGCTCAGTGCTTTGGTCTGCCAGCTTTGATGACAAAAGACATAGGGAACTTTCTCTCAGCAGCAAGGCTGGACACCTTCTGGTCCCCAGTATGTGGATCACCATCGGGTATGTGTCCTGTCCTCGGGGCCACAGAGAACCCAGGAACCATTCACTGCAGCCCACTCTAAAGGTCCGGGAGAGGTGAAGGGAAGATGAAGGGCAGCACATTTCAAATCATCATCCAACTAATTAATCAACAAAGACCTTACTGAGCTTGCTACTGAACATGCTATCTGGGAAGATATAGAGAAAGAAGATACAATATCTCACCTTGACAAGTTCATAAGCTAGTTAGGGGCATAAGAAATTTATACCCAAAGGATTACTAATTATCATATAGCAGACTGCAAATTTACTAAATGCTCCCTCTGTACCTGATTTTATACTGAGCACCTACCGGGCTTCTCATTTACTAGGCCAGCGACTCCTTATGACATTCCCTTGATAAGAACTTGCACAGAGAGGGTTAGTAACTTGGCCAGGATCACACAGCTAGAACGTGGCAGGGGCAGATGTCGAGGCCTGTGCCACCTGGACTGAATGCCTGCTCTTAGGCCGGCCTCTACCGCCCCCTATGCTGAGCACTACACAGTCTAAGAGGCTGGAGGAGGAAGCTACTTCTGTGGGCAGCCGTGGGCGGCCAGGAGGGTTACACTAGTCTTGAGCCAGGACGAGTCAGGAGGCTGAGCAGCGTGAGCAGGAATCCTGACCGTGGGAAATCTCAAGTAAAGACAACAACATGACATATGCAAGGAGCACAAAGAGAAGTTGGGGTTTATGTCCAGCCAGAGTAGGGGTGTAGGTAGCACTTAGTGTGCAAAGTGGTTGGAAAATGGGTTGAGCTAGCACAGCCCAGGACTTTCCATTGTCCATGATGTTTGCAGGCCTTAATCAATGGGATGGAAGGGAGCCATAGAAGGTTTGGGGCAGGAGGAGGGGCGATACTGGGGGAAACTGTCCAAGAAGTCTCGTGGGTCCTCCGTGTTCAGGCACAACTGAGGGGAGCGGGCACCCTGGGGTGGGGGTTTGGCTGAGAGGGAGATGAGCACCAGTGACATTGCTTTTCACAGCCACAGCTCCAGAACAAGCCCCGGCCCCACCACGGCCGTACCAGGGTGTCCGCGTGAAGGAGCCGGTGAAGGAACTGCTCCGGAGGAAACGTGGCCACGCCAGCAGTGGGGCGGCTGTCACCCCTACGGCGGTGAGGGGGCCATCATGGCCGGTGTGTGTGTATGCGTGTGTGTGTGGGGGTGGCGGGGTGTCCCACGGGGTCGGATGGGAGTGTACTTCTTTGCTCTATGGGATGCTCTCTGAGGCCGGAAAGCGACACAGGGCCATGGTGTGGCTGCTGGAGAACGGACCCAGGGTGGAACGAGTCAGTGACCCCCCAAGTAGGAGGGGGATGCTGGCTTGCTCAGCCCGAGGGAGCAGAGGACTCCCACATCCCAGCGTGAGCTGGGGGCTCCCCATGGGAAGGGAAAATGCCAGTTCCCTAAGTACGCAAGGTTCTTGCTAAACGGAAACACAAATTCCCCCAAAGTATGAGTGGTGATGGTGGGGCGTGGGGCGGGTGTTTTGCTCTCATAAGGAAGACTCTCCCCTGTACTCGCTTGCCCTGGGGCCCTGCAAGTTTTCTGCAGAGGGCCAGTTGGAGCTGGCTGAACACTGATCCTAGTCGTCCTTCTCCCTCTAGGTGGTGCTGCCCCATCAGCCCCTGGCGACCTACACCGCAGTGGGTAAGAGCTCCCACAGCCCTGGGGACGCCCCGCAGACCGCCATCTGGGTGAAACCGGCAGCTCTGCAATTTTCTTCTTCCCACAGGTCCTTCCTGCCTTGACATGGAGGTCTCTGCTTCCACGGTGACAGAGGAGGGGGCCCTGTGTGCCGGCTGGCTCTCCCAGCCTGCCCCAGCCACCCTCCAACCCCTGGCCCCATGGACGCCCTACACAGAGTACGTGTCCCACGAAGCTGTCAGCTGCCCCTACTCAGCGGACATGTACGTGCAGCCCATGTGCCCGAGCTACACGGTGGTGGGGCCCTCCTCTGTGCTGACCTATGCCTCCCAGCCACTCATCACTAACGTCACGGTATGTCACGCAAATGCATGGCGGCACCAAGCCACGCCAAGGGCACCCTTTGGAATGCGGGCTGACTTCCAGACCCCTGATCATTCCTGCTCCTGACCTGCAGGATTATGGAGTCGCCAAGCCCACCCTGTCCTGCAGGGAGGCCTGCTCATATTCTCAGTGACCTAAAATAGCTCCCACAAGAAGGCTTAGGACCTCTCTGGTCATAGACTGGGCTCCTCAGGGTTGGGGATTTTCTCCAGCGTCTCTGCCCCAGATCTCCCCTGCTGCCCCCAAGCGCCAAGTCTTGGTTAGAAGAGTAAGTTTTCAGTGAATGGGGTATCAGGTGGGGTCTGCACGGGGTCTTGTACCAGAGTCAGTGTCCTCTTTCTATTCAGATACCTCGGGAGGTGATTGTTCACTTAACAACGGGATTTTCCAAGTGATCTTAAGGCTAAGCGATAGGTGACACAACTTTTCTGAAAACTACCATTTTTTTTAAAGATGTATTTACTTATTTTTAGAGAGAGAGAGAGAGATAGAGAGCAAGCATGTGAGTGGGGGGAGAGGAAAGGGAGAGGGGGAGTCCTCAAGCAGACTCCCTGCTGAGCATGGAGCCTGATGCTGGGCTCGATCTCACGACCCTGAGATCATGACCTGAGCCAAAACCAAGAGTCGGATGCTGAACGAACTGAGCCACCCAGGCACCCCACAGAATCTACTGTTAATGAAGTCAGACCCACCTGCAGGGTAATGTTCTGAGTGCTGCCTCTGGCATCAGGTTGCCTGGGCTCAATCATTGTCCCTTCACTTAGAAGCTATGAAACCCTGGACTGAGTGACTTAATTTCTCTGAGCCCTGGTGTCCTCATCTGTGAATGGAGAATACTAACAAGAGGGCTGATGTCAGGATCAATTGGGATATGTGTAGAGGACTTATCATCGTTCCTGGCATACAGAAAATACTCCATAAATGTTATTACGGTTGATTAAAGTTGGCCAACAACATTAACCAAGAGCCGCCTCCAAGTGCCAGATGGGAAAGGAATGAAGAAAGCAAGAGAAATAGTTTTATGTGCATGGCACCTGTTTGAGCAAATGAATGGGAATCCCCCAAGTGTTCAGAGGAGAAGAGGCCTGTGGGTATAGCCGTATCCAGCTGCAGTTCAGGGAAGACTGCGGGGGCTGGAGCTGGGGCCTCATGAGGAGCTGCAAAGCCCACATTGATGTTGGAGCTTGCTTTGGTTCCCTGCCTCCCAACCATTTCCCTCAGGGGCTTAGCGTCATCCTGACGCACCTGCCTTTTATCACCATCCAGGCAAGGGCCCCCAGAAGCCCTCCTACCCCATGCCCCCCTGGCTACCCAGCAAACCAGCTGTGGGGCCTACATGATGGTGGATAGGAAGGAGTGAATTCAACACCTTTCCCAAGCAACTCATTTCCATATCAGGAGCCTTGGGTGGGGGTGGGAGGTGCCAGATATAACTGTTCCCAGTCATTTCAATCCCAAGGATTTCTTTCATTATTTATCTTTCATTAACCCCACCTCCTACTTTGAAAGGCTCTGTGTATCAAACAAACTCTATTTATTAAGAAATAATTTATTTGTTTTGCCACTTTGTAAATGAACTCATCAAAGCTGTTTCGAGCTACCAGTTAGCACTCCCGATGAGCAGGAGATAAGACCTTTTGTAGCACTGGGTTGATGGAATTCCATCTCTGAGCCAAGAAACCTGCCATTGCAGGTGACCTGCATGGGTTTATGACTCAAAAAAGGAGGATTTCCATGAGCATTTTTGAAGCACTGGAAAGAGTAAGGCTTTGTTGGGAGGCTGGAAGGCCTCGGAGACCCTTTCTAGCTCTCGCATTCTATAGGAAAACACCCTAAAGCCTTGCTACTCAAACTACCGTGCCTGGACCAGCCACACTGACCTGAGTGGACATGCAGAGTCCCAGGCCTACCCCACACCTCCTGGGCCAAAATCTACATTGTCACAAGATTCCCAGGAAACTGAAATAAGCTCGTCCCGAAATGACTCTAATGGTTTACTCTCAAAACACAGTGGCAACCAGACAGGGATAGGAGGGGGGAGCTAGGGGCAGCAGGGGGAGATCTGGGCCTCGCTCGCATCATTTCACGCAGAGATCTTCCTCCTCCACCTGCTTCCTCAGCTGTAGACGATAGTGAGGATCCAGGCCCTGTGTCTTGTGCAGGCTTCACCTCAGGTTTGCGGTGTGCTTGCTGCAGAGGGGAGGGGCACTGTTTGCAGGGCACCTGAGAAAATGGCCCTGGGAGAGCCGTGGGGGGCCCAGCTCAGAGACAGAGGAGGATGAGCTCGTGGAAGGTGCTGGAAAGCTCTAAGGAAAGCCTTGTTTACTAACAGAGCGGTGCCTCCCCAGTGTCCAGGTCTGGCCCAGAGCAGGAGGGAGGGCAGTGGAGCTATGTTGGCCCAGGTGGACCTCAGGATGTCAGAGCTGCGGTATGGAGCCAGGACTGTCTCGGTGTCCAGGCATGACAGTGGCCACCTTTGGGATACAGCTACCATGCCAGGGGACAGTCTTGTTTAAAACGGTGTATTTTCACTCATTTTTAAGACATACATTTCCTCCCACCTACATTTTAATATCTCTGAAATTGGGATGGAATGTATATTCAATTATATCTGGAAAAGCATCTCTAATTGGTTTAGCCCTATGGCACCAGTTCTATTTGTAACTCTCTCTACAGAAGAGAAAACGGACGCGTGAGGAAGTAGCATGAGCAAGGACCTGTAGCTAGTAATAAGGGATAGAGTCAGGGACCCAGCTGAAGTCTGTGTGGCTTCTCCCTTGGGGGAGACTCTGAGCAGGTGCAGACAGAGTCCCTGGGGGGAGCCAGCAGGAAAGGGGGATGGAGAGATCCCCATGAGGACAAGGACGGGCAAGGACAAGTGGGTCCCCCAGCGCTGCTAACCCTTGGTCCTGTGTCTTTCCCATCACAGACGAGAAGCGCGGCTGCGCCCACAGTGGGGCCCCAGCTGGAGGGCCCGGAGCACCAGGCGCCTCTCACCTATTTCCCATGGCCTCAGCCCCTGTCCACACTGCCCACCTCCACCCTGCAATACCAGCCTCCGGCCCCAGCCCTGCCCGGGCCCCAGTTTGTCCAGCTGCCCATCTCCATCCCCGAGCCAGTCCTTCAGGACATGGAAGACCCCAGGAGAGCCATGAATTCCCTGACCATTGACAAGCTGCTCTTGGAGGAAGAGGATGGTGATGCCTACGCGCTCAACCACACGCTCTCCGTGGAAGGCTTTTAGGGTGTGCTCCCGCCTAAGAATCCTGTTCCCTGAAACTGGGATTTAAAACAGGATTTAAAACAGGGAACAGGATTCACATCTGTTTGGAGTAGCCATATTACGACTACACTTGGCACCCCAAACTAGAGTGATAGACTTTCCCTCCTTCCCTTCCTCTCTTCCCTCCTTCCTTCCTTTTCCCTTCCTCCCTCCCTCCTTCCCTCCCTTCTATCCTTTCTCATTTGTTTTTCCATTTCTGTTCCTTTCGGAGAAGGAATTATAGGGATTTTAGTGATAATATTGATGCCAGTGCTGCAAACCTAAGACCCAGGTGTTTTTATTTCTGCCTCGTTTCATCCATTGGAGCAGGAGCCTGGCTGAGCTGTCTTCAGGCCAGTGATGCCCTGCCCTGCCCTCTGTCATGTTGAGATGGATGGGGTGTCCAGCGCCCCTCCAAGGGCCGACCCAATGCCAGAGTCCTTGAGCTGTCAGTCCCCCCAGTTGCTCCTTAGTTTGCTGTTCTCGGTGTGGCCAGATTTACGGTCTCAGGCAGCAGAGTCTCAAGGCCTGGGGCTCAGTGAGGCGGTGGGGGAGGTGGTCCCAAGAGAAAAGGGAACATCAGAGTGGGGCAAGGGCTGGGTCAAGGGACAGAGGAGGGAGGGGAACGAGATGTGTGTATATGGAGGGGGTAGGGTTGGGTTGGGTTGGGTTGAAAGAAAGGTTGGGCTGAGAGAAGGAGGGGCTGAGGACCTATTTAGCTCCAGATTACTGGCTTATTAAGAAGGAGAATAAACTTAAGAAAAATATTGGTTTAATGGCTGGTTTTGCTGCTCTGCTTGAGGATGCTTGCGAGGGAAGCTGGGCTCTTGTAATCAGGAGCATGAATATGTCTGACTGCCATCTCCCAGGTGCAGACCCTCTGTGGTGCTTGCCGGGGGCCAAGACCCACTGAAGCCCAGGGATGATGGGGTCCTCGCTTAGTGCTGCCTCACGTGCTTCTAGTGGGTCTTAAAAACCTCCGTAAGCCGCTGTTCTGTGGAGCCAAGGCCTCCTTCTGAAGCTCTGCCTTCCTGGAGGCTTCTAGAGCCTCAGCCAGAAGTACCGCTAGGTTTCATTTCAATTTTTACTGTTTCTCTGGGGAAGCTTCAGATTGGCAGGTGCTTGGGCGCAGTTGTTGCCGGGGGTGCAGAGCTGCTGGCAGCGGCTGTGTGCTTTGAGGACCGGCACACCTGTCCGCTGACACCATCATCAGCATCGGGCAGACACGTTCGTTGGTGGAATCCATGTTGAGGTGACAAACTTTTCTCAGAAATGATGGCTTCGTTGCCACATTTTCTTTCCCATCTTAAATAAAAACTCTAGAAAGTTGCCTTTCCCTGGATTTTTTCCTGCTTTGGGATTATTTTGACCCAGCTTTCTCAGCATCTGCCTAAAATCCCAATACGAATATTTTGAATTGTTTTTATTCAGACTTAATATTTAGATTTAAAAGGTTAAAATTTTCAATACCAAATTTACATCTTTGTTGGTACAGTGACAGTGAGTAGGCAAAGGAGACGAGGTCTCAGGCCTGTTGAGTTACCCAGAGAAAACACTATGCAAGATTTTTCAGCTTATTATTTGAGGGTTTGAGACAATGCAGAAGCAATCTCCACAAGGGAGTTTAAGTTGGCAAAAACTAGCATAGAAATAAAGTACTTTAAGTATTTGCTAAGATTTATACAGTATTTTTTTTCTTCTTATCTTGAAGTAAAAGGTCTTGGGTGTAATCGTCTCTCTAGGTTTCTTCCTGGGTTTTCCTGCTAAGATGGAAACATTTTAATAAAGATTTGCTCAGATTTTTCTTTGCTGAAGTGTTTTATTTCTTATCAAATTAATCCCCCTTAGCTTGCAGTCCCATGTCAGGCAGGGTGAGCGTAGGCAGGAGCTTACACGAGTATTGTTGACTTTGCAACTTGATCTACGGCAAGGGAAGTTGGAACTGGCCCCACTCGCCTGCTGGCCAGTTCCCGGGGCCGGAACATGTGAGGCCAGGAGGCTGGGTCTCCAGGAGAGCAGGGATCTGAGGCAATGAAGGAAAACTTTTAACTCTATTGCCCTTGGCATTATTCATGTTACACGGGTAAAGTCTCGTGATGCTGGGTGTTCAGAGGTAAGTTCAACCACTGGTGTTTCCACCTGTCAGAAGCCATCTCTCAGGGCCAGTCATCATCATGAAATGGAAATTCAAGAAGCCCACCAGTCCCCTCTAACATGAGTCCTTGGAGTAACAGTCCGGAAAGATCTTTTCCTGTGATTTTCTGAGTTACTAACAACTTCTGAGTTCACTGCCTTCACTGTTCATCTCTACTGGGATAACTTTTTTTAATAGTCCACTTTTTTTAAAGTCCACTTTTCAAAATTATTTGAGAGCAAGAATGCACACACAAGTGGGGGGGGAGGGGCAGAGGCAGAGGGAGAAGCAGACTCCCCGCTGACTGAGGAGGCGGACATGGGGCTCTATCCAAGCACCCCTAAATCATGACCTGAGCTGAAGGCAGACACTTAACCGACTTAGCCACCCAGGTGCCCCAATAGTCTACTTTATTCTGCCATATATCTTGTTATCAGATTTTGGGGGACAACAGTACCTCCAGCTACTTAGCTCACTTTAGAGTATCACCACAGTTGTCTTTTTACTTATTCTCTCTGTAGGTCATAAACCAGAAAAATGACATGAAAGGAAAGGTACTTGAGGTTTTTTCCCCTCTAGTTTTGTCGAGGCTCAAGGGTAGGGGAAGATCTTTTAAAAATGCATTTTGCATTTCTCACCAGCTTTCATGATATTAGTGTGAGCCACTGATCTGCAATGTGGAAAACGTGACTAGCTCGGTCTGGGTCCTCTGCCAGACTGTGACCCATGAAGCTGCCCATTTCTAGCGCAGAAGAGGCAGCAAGGAGAAGACGCATACGTAGTGAGACAAGGAAGCTGGGCCTCTACAAAGTAATAACATCTCCAAGAGGCTCAAATTCTCTGATCCTTCCTCGAAGTGGAAGTTGGAGACCTATTCTAAAGCTAAACACGAATTTCTTGAAATCAGAAATCATAGATAACTTATTTTGTAGTAACTTACTTTGCGAGCCAGATGTGAGGCACTCACCTTGCTGAACTGAAGTAAGGACAGCCCGTTGAAGGAATACGGATGTGTGTGATGCAGCCGATTACAGCCAAGCCTCCTTTCTTAGACTCGGAGACACACGATGCTCCTCAGATGCCTTTTTCCCTCCTGAATGCTTGCAAAGAAACTTCCAGAAGCTGGTGTTCTTAATCAACTTGTTAGTTCTTCCATGTACAGCTATGGCTTCCGTGGAAGGGCTTTAAAATGGAATTAATTAAATTAATTTCGTTAAGAACACTCAACATACTTCTAAGTGTACCATACAGTACTGTTATCTACAAGCGCAATGTTATACATGAGATCTCTACTCATCTTTCACAACTGAAATGTTACACCCACTGATTAGCAACTCCCTTTCCCCCCCTGCCTAGCCCTTGGCAACCACCAATCTAGTCTTTGCTTCTATGAGTTTGACTATTTTAGAAAAAAAAAAACTCCTATAAGTGGAATCCTGCAGTATTTGTCCTTCTGTGACTGGCTCATTTCACTTAGCATAATGTCCTCAATGGAGAAAGAGAATGTGGCATGCATACAGTGGATATTATTCAGCCTTAAAAAAGGCAATCCTACAATATA
This sequence comes from Ursus maritimus, assembly GCF_017311325.1. Classification (NCBI taxonomy): domain Eukaryota; kingdom Metazoa; phylum Chordata; class Mammalia; order Carnivora; family Ursidae; genus Ursus; species Ursus maritimus. Next base: position 55,579,523 of record NW_024424008.1, read on the forward strand.
TGACGACATTGATGAAGGGGTTCATTAGTTCATTCATTGACTCTACGTTATTCAGTGGCGACTCTGGACTAGGCAGGCATCATGAATTGTTATAGATTTCTACTCTGAAGTAGTTTTTGAGATCCGTGATTTTGGTATCCGTGTCCATTCTTACACATGTATATTTAGTTATTTATAAATTATATCCCTGAATTACTCTATGAATATCCATTATAAAACAGTCACAATAGAAATTTAAAAGATGAAGTAAACATAAAATAGATAACATTTTAACTATTAATGGTATAAAAGTTCTTTTAACCTTGCTAACTATATTTAGAAGGAGAAATATTGTTAAATATGTCTAAACTGATTTTTTTAAATCTTTGTGATACTTGAATTTGAAGATCTGGGTCTAAGTTTGACTGACTTAAGTACTTTGAATGGATGTCATAGCTGGAAAAGATACCATACAAAGATACTGAGATCCAAATAAAAAGTGTATTGTTGGCTGTGCTAAATTACAAAAATAATTTCATAACTCCTTCCATTGGTTTTACAAAGGTTTTATTTTTAAATCTGGCTAGTAGGGGTGCCTGCGAGGCTCAGTTGGTTAAGCATCTGCCTTCAGCTCAGGTCATGATCTCAGGATCCTGGGATGGAGTCCCACATTGGGCTCCCTGCTCAGTGGGGACTCTGCTTCTCCCTCTCCCTCTGCCCCTCCCCCTGCTTGTGCTTGCTCTTTGTCAAATAAAAAAATAAAAATCTTAAAAAAAAATAAATCTCGCTAGTAAATTCCCATCTTAGCTGATTTCAACTAGACTGACTAACTCATTGAAGATGTTGCCTTTTCACATTTTTAACACACTGAGTTAAAACCACTCAAAATCTTTATCTGAAAAACTCTTAAACAAGCTCAAACATTCTGCTTCTACTTAAAAAAAAAGTGTGAAGATAAGAGAGTTTTCATAGGTGACACACATCTATATTGTAATTGTTACCAACAAGATCAATGATGGATATATTCTTAAGTATCTACTAAACTTCCACTTCCTAAATGTTTTTCCCACTATATAAGTTTCTAAAAGCATCATTAAAATGTTATTTTTGCCTTGATGGGCCAATTAAATGCAAATTGTGTTTGTTATTTAAAAAAAAATCTGCAGGTAACCTATTTTGGACAGTCAACTCATCAACCAAGGAAGAACAGCAAATTTAGTATGATTATATATTTTTTAAATATACATAATTCATTTTTCAGTTTGACAGTTCTTCAGAGTCTTTTGCCTTGAGGCAATCAGAGATTCTCTTTGTGGTGCAAGCGTCTCCTACCATTATGAAAAAGGTGCTGTGTCTATAAAGTTAATCACACCGCTAATCATCACGTACCACTTCCTGTGTTGCAACAGGATGGAAGTGAAGGAATGGAGCAAGGGCACCATCGTCACCCTTCCTCCCATACAGAGCTCCCTCTCATCTCTGGGGACACTCTCAGACCCATGGGTCACATAACCAAGTTTGGGCACCAGCATCAGTCCATGCTGGGCTGACAATTCATCCGTGACTGAGAACTGAAAAATCCAGAGTTCCAGGAAATCTTCAGTTCAGGGCAAACTGGGACATTTGGTCCCCCTCCTCCACATACTTTTCATACAAGAAGATTTAGTTTTTCTCATAAATTAGTAGTTTCTTTCTGTGCCCCACTAGATTGTCTCATGTGATCCCTAAGACACATACACCCCACTTTGGAGTTTGAATGAAAAATTCTTGCTTGCTGGAGTTGTCCCTGAAGGCTCCCCTGGGGACTACTGGAGGGAAGCCGGCTCTGGCCCGCAGAACGGTGCCACTCCTGCTCGAAGTCCGTACTCATCCGGGAACATCAAAATGATGTTGGAGAGAAGGAGCAGTGGTAGCATGGGACACGCGGTCATGCGCGCTCCCTTCCAACTCAAATCGAATCCTCACAAAAGCTTTTCTTTATCCAACCTGGTCCTCAAGTGATACCTGTATTAACATGACTGTCAACTCATTGGGGAAAATCCTAAAAGGAAGCACATTGGTCGTAAGGTCAAGGTACCAATCCAATCAGGCAAGAAACTATAACCGCAGTTCTCAGCTGAGACTGTGCGTTAGGGTCACCTGTGGGGGTTTAAAAATCCCCACATCAGACCGCGACTCGGACCCCCTGAAACAGAACTGCTCCAAGTGGGAACCAGACATCGGGAGTGTTTGGAGCTCGCCAGGTGATTCCAACATGCAGCCGAAGCTGAGAACCACGGCTCACCTACCCTGGCCCCTCCAGTGCTTTTGTGGATTCCTCTTGTGTCTGAATGCTGAAAAGCAGATCTCAGACGCAACTTGTGTGTGACACACAGAATCGATGCTGTTCGACTGAATCGGAGTCGGGTTCCTACCAAACCAGGCAGTGTTATGGTCCTACTGCGTAAGCTCCTCAGAGAGGGAAAGCCCAGAGGTCTTAGCAATCACTACGGCAGGCCTCTGGGGTGGGTAGACTCGGTTGAGAGATAGCAGCTAAAGCCATTTTAAATGCCAATTATCTGACAGCCTGTGACTTTCTTCGTGGGTAGACCCCTAAGCAAATGCAAGAATGAAACAAAGGAAAGAGCAGGGTATTTGGAGCCTTTTCCCTCTGTCTCACCCGTGTACTTTTTTTTTTTTTTTAAGATTTTATTTATTTAACAGAGAGAGACAGCCAGCGAGTGAGGGAACACAACCAGGGGGAGTGGGAGAGGAAGAAGCAGGCTCGTAGCGCAGGAGCCTGATGTGGGGCTCGATCCCAGAACGCCGGGATCATGCCCTGAGCTGAAGGCAGACGCTTAACAACTGCGCCACCCAGGCGCCCCTCACCCGCGTACTTTTAAACCTCAGTCAGGGACTGATGTATTCAAATATGGAGCAGGGATCCTGGAGACAGGAGCTATGGTAGAATCCACAGGTAGGCCCTCCCTCCCTGGGTAGTGCGTGACGACGAACTTCAAGCCAAACCAAACTGTAAAGCATGAACCATGCAGGACTGAAAAATCTGCTAATCCCAACGACAGGGTGTGATTCAGCCACGACCAATGTCCTTATTTGCTGTCTTAGAATTCTCCCTATTTCAGTGAAGCAAGATGTGGGTGTCTGTAGTGACTCAGGAAGGCTCCAGAGAGGCTGTCACTAACTTCTGGTAAATGAGACTGGAGACCCTTGCTTCATTTGCCACGGGCAATAAATAATTGCTTGATGTGCTGGGTACTGTGCTACTTGTCGGGGAATTCAAAAAGTCAGGCATAGCCCTTATCACAAGAAACTCAGGGTTAGCAGAGCAAACGGAAGGTTCTAATGTAGTGAAGTGAGCAGAGTGGTAAATAGAAATCCAGGTGCATTCTGTACCGCACACTTACTAAAAAAGCTGTTACTATGATCTCTTTGAATCCTCACAAAAAGCAAATAAGGAACGTACCATTTTAATTCCTGTTTACAGGGGGAAGAAACCCTTAAAGAGGTTAAGTAACTTGTCCAAGTTCACATATTCACCTCAATTCATCAAGCAATTATTTACTGTCTACCCTGTGAGAAAAAGGTGGACGCAGATGAAGATACGGATGAAGATAACCGGGGGGTTGGGACGTCCCCGCCCGGAGCGCCTCAGATTGCACTTACTCAGCGGTCTACGAATGGGGAGAATCCATTCCAAGGGAGCAGGCAGGGCGAGGCGGACACGAAGTTTCAGACGTGTGCTCCAGGACACCCAGTCAGCACCGAATCCGGAACGCATGTGGAGAGAGGACGCGCCATTTTAGGTCAGCCGGCCGGTTGCCCTGCGATCTAGAATCTCCGTGGTTCGTGGTGTTTCCCCTCAAAGTCCTCTGTGCTCTCTAGTAACCTCACGGTGCTAATTATCCATGTGCTGATACCCAGACCCCACGGCTTTTGCTACTAAATGAGATAATACCGTTTGGGATACACGGTATATACACGATGTAGAGAGATAAATGGACGTAGATTCACATAACTAAATATATTTCACGGATAACACAGACTGTAGCCAGAAATCTTACCTTGCTGTACTTCCGTGGTCTCTATGAAGCTTTTCCTTCAACAGACCTAAGTCCAACGGCTGTGTCTGCAGACGCGGCAACATGGCGTGTGCCGAGGCTGCTTCTCAGGTGTCTTTGATTTTCAAAGTTGCCGTTAAGGTTCTGAGCCTTCCATGCCACCTGTGGGCCCGGATTTTGTTTTCTCTATCAGTCAAGGGGAGTATCATTTGCCCATTTCTTAGGGTGAGGAATTTTAAGGATTATTAGGTTGTGGCTGCAAAGCACTCTCCACAAGCTTGCCCTTGGGGGCTTTCCCAAAATCGGAGGACGCGATGATGGTTGCTTTATGTCCGTCATGCTCCGTTTTTTGCATTCCTTTTGATATATTATTCACCCGCTCAACAAATGCTTTAGTGAGTTCAATTCTGTTACTCAAGTCTGACACAATCTACCTGGCGATAGTTTGGATCCCGCAGGTTAAGGGCTCAGTCCCACAAGACTACACCCCACCACTTCAGACGACAACTGTAAATTCTGACCCTCGGGCTCTAGATTGGAACTCAGAGTATTTTACTTAACAGCCAGTTGGAAGAGGTGCACAAGGCAAAGGGTGCACCCACCCCTCTCCCCAAACCTGCAAATGTTCACCAATCCACAAGCTCTCTGAACCTTACCCTCTTTTCTTTAAATTTATTTATGAGGGGGTGGGTAGGGCAGAGTGAGAGGGAGAAGCAGGCTCCCTGCGCAATCCCAGGACCCTGATATCACGACCTGAGCCAAACCCAGACGCCTGCCCGACTGAGCCACCCAGGCACCCCCTCACCTTTTCGGCTTTTTAGGGAAGCTCCTTACACGGTCACTGATCGACTAAATCATTGGTCCTGAAGATAATTCGACTTCCAGCCCCTTTTCCCTCTCAGGAGGGTCTAGCCGCCAATCACAAGTTGGTTCCTCCGCAACAAGCCGCTCTTCAGGTTACCTAGGGGCTTTCCTAAATCACCTCATTAACAAAACAAAAAACACCTTGAGCCCTCTGTCAGGAAATTCCAAGGGTTTTAGGAGCACTGTGCTGGGAATGGGATACAGACTAAGTTTCTATTTCTTAAAATCACAGTATCATAGTAGCTACCATGTCCAGCCATGGTACTGGGGCACTTTATAAATCAAGAATTCCTTGCCTTTCTTTTTTGTTTCCTGACATAGTTAACATAAATCCGAATATCTAAGGGACTGAAATTAAATGTATTAAACACCTTGGTCAATTTCAACATAGAATTCAGTTCTTGCAAATTATTCATTAGAGTACCCTATCCTGCAGATTTTGATTTAAAAATGTGTTTCAGAGGAAGGAAAGATGTGGTCAGTATGAAGTTTTTATGAGAAAATTCGAAATAGGTATTTCCCTTTATTCTGAAGGGGATTCTCTTTTGTTTTTCCAAATATCTTGGATTTACATATATGCATTTCCCGCTTTTAAACAGAAATCTACATGCCATCTTACTAAATGGAAAAGCATAACCTTTTCTGCACAAGCCGATAAAGAGTGCAAGGGCTTTGGGTAAAGACGCGTTAACGACGCTCGGTCACCACTGTAGATCTGTATTCCTGTCTTTCTGCCTAGGGAAGCAAGTCAGGATGAAGATTTTGTGGAGTTGCAGCGTTTGGCCCTCTTGGCCCCGGGAACACTCACGCTGGTCTATGAACTTGAAGACAAGGAGGCAGAGAGGAGCTTCTCATGATGCTGAAGGGGCTTTTGAGCGGACCTGCCAGCTCACCGCAATGACTCAGCAACAGCTCACAAGGCCGAGTTCTGAGGCTACGGGTTCCCCACTGTGGTCCACCTGCAAGTTCTGATAGCTGCAAGCTCTGATTAGATGCACTTCTGAAAGGGAGTAAGAGGCACTCTCACACATTGAAAGCCAGCTACCTCATCTCAGGTAGTGGTACATAGCCAAAAGAACAGTTTAGAGCAGACAAAACTAGGTTTGAATGGGTATAATATATGTAATAATATAATTAAAGTGCCCATTGTAACGTCTCACATTTCTATCATAAGCCTTCTATAAATGTTAGTTCCTTCTAAGTAGAAGGCGAGAAGAACTTCTTGCAGCTTACACTTAACATTTAAAAACAGCTCACACGTACGCTAGGAACACCTCATAAAATTTGAAGGCAAATTAACTTTCTTCTAGCTGATATTAAAACAGAATCACCTGGCTACAAAATAATTTACCTTGCTGTTTTTTGCAGTCGCTTGTCACCGGTTTTAGGTCCCACATAAGAGTATCTTTTATATACTTAAATAATGTAGTTGTCATAACCCTATATATTGGTGACCCCGGTTATTAAAATTAGAATGTACGTGCAGACTTACCGAAAACACGGTATATTCTTCTGGGAAAGTTCAATGCGGTGACGTGGATTCATCAGAAGCCTGTGTGCCGAATAACCCATCTGTGGCACAGACGGGCTGTGAGCTGGCAAACAGCAGGGACAGGCACACCTATCCCTGAATTCCTCGGGGTTTTGCCCTAAGGTTACCAGGGAGAGTTCTGATATTCCACATCAGTGTTACTTTTTCCCCCTACACATCATTTTATCATGAATATTTTCAAACATGTACAAAAATTCAAAAAACTGTACAATGAACACCCATATACTCCCCACCTACAGCTACAATGAACATCTACGTCTAGTTTATCACGGACGGATCTAATCCATCTATTTCTCCATTAATCTATTTTGTATTTAGATGCATTTCAAAGTGAGTTGTGGATATCGGTGCACTCACCCCTAAGTACTTTAGGATGCATGTATTAAACTGATATTAGATTAGGCTTCTTGTTTTTTATCCTGAGGTCAAATTTACATACAATGAAACATATAAACTCAATGAGCGCACCTGTATAACTTGAATCTCTATCAAGATACAAAACATTACTATCACTCCCAAATTCCCTCATGCCCCGACGCCGTCTCCACTGCCACCTCCTGGGAGACACACTACCAATTATTTTTCTGCATACATTAGCGTTGTCTGTTGTAGAATTAACCTGAATGGGATCATACAGTATACACTCCCTTGTGTGACTCTCCTGTCACTCAGCACGATGCTTTTATATTCATCCACATTGTTGCACATAGACAGCGTCTCTTTCTTTGAATTGCTGAGTAGTATTCCATTGCAAGAACATCCCACAATTTGTTTATCCATTTACCTATTGATTGACACTTGGGCTGTTTCCAGTTTCTGGCTATTATGAATACAGTTGCTAAAAACATTCTTGTACAAGTCGGTTTACTTTGTGTATGTCTGTGTGTGCACACATATGCTTTTATTGATTTTGGGTAAGTCCCCAAGAATGAAATTACTGTATCATACAGTATGTATATGTTTAGTTTCATAAGAAAGCTGCCAGATCTTTTTCCAAAGTGGTTGTGCCATTTTATTCCACATCCTTGCTAATATTTGGTGTATTTCATTTTGGTCTTTCTTTACATTTCCGTAATGATTAATGATGTTGGACACTGTCCTACCCATATTTATTGTTCATTTGTCTTCCTTCAGGAAATGTCTGTTCAAATCTTTTGCCCATTTTTAAAAAGGTAATTTGTCTTCTTATTGAGTTATAGGATCTTTGTGTATTCTGAATACAATTCCCTTGCCTGATACATGTTTTGTGAATATTTTTCTCCAGGCTGCAGCTTCTGTATTCATTTTTCTAATAGTATCTTTTGATGAGAATAAGCTCTTAAATTTGATGCAGTATTTTCTTTCATGGGTATTTATTTCTGTGTCTTATCTAAGAAATCTTTGCCTACCACCCTCCCCCCTTCCAATTTGTGAAGATACCCTATTTTCTTCTAGAAGCTTGGTAGTTTTATGTTTTATATTGAAATCTAAGATCCATTTTTTGGTGGGGTATGAGATAAGAGTCAAGGGCTTTCCCCCCCCCCATAAGTACTTTTGACTTTCTAATACCTTTTGTTGAAAAGCCGTTCCTTTCTCCATCGGATTTATCTGATGTTTTTGTTGAAAGTATTGAGTACATAAGTATGACTCTCATTCTGGACTTTCTTTTCTGATCTATTGATACATGCATCTATTCTTAATTCATGTAGCTTTGTAGTGAAACTTTAAATCAAATACGTTAAGTCCTCCAACTTTGTTCTCCTTTTTTCAAGATTGCTTTGAATATTTTTAGGCCCTTTACATTTCCACGTAAATTTTAGAATCAGTTTGTCAATTCCTACCAAAAAAATGAAGCCTAGTAAGATTATGATTGGGATTGCACTAAATTTGTAGATCAATCTACAGATAATTGGCATCTTAAAATATTTTTGAATGTTTTTGATGCCATATTTAATTAAGATTTCTCAACCCTGGCACTATTGACATTTTTGACTAGATAATTCTTCGTTGTGGGAGGCTGTTTGATGCTTTGCAGGATGGTTAGGGCCAAACCTGCCATCTCCCCATTAGATGATAATAGCTCTCCCTCACCCAGTTGTGACACCAAAAATGTCTCTAGACATAGCCAAATATCCCCTAGAGAATAAAATCACTCCTGGTTGAGAATTATATTTGATCTATATTTTAAAGATATATCCTAAAGTCATTGAGTTTTCTTTTAATACCTTTTTAAATATATGTATTTAAATCTATAAATTTCCCTTTAACACTACCTTAGCTATGTTTTGCAAATTTTTATTATTTTATTTTTATTTTATTATTTTTATTATAAATTATTTTTATATTGCATTTTTCATTACAATTAAATTAGGGATATTTTGTAATTTTCCTTGTGATTTCTTTTTTGACCTGTGGGTATGTGGATATGTTTTGTTCACTTTCCAAGTATTTTGGCATTTTCCAGATATCATATTACTGGTTTGCAATTTAATTCTATTGTGAGAGAATATATTCTGTAAGACTGCCAATCTTTTCAAATGTATTAAGACTTGTTTTATGAACCACCATTTGGTATTTCTTGGTGAACATACCATGTTCTCTTGAGGAAAAAAAATCAAATTCTGTAATTATTGGATGTAGTATTTTATACATGTTAATTCAGTTAATGTGGTTAATAGTGTTGTTTAGGTCTTGTATGTATTTACCGGTGATTTTTGTCTAGCTATTCTATCAATTGCTAAAAGAGGGGGTGTTAAAATCTCTATGACTATAAGTTTATTTATTTCTCTATTTAGTTCTGTTGACTTTTGCTTCGTGTATTTTGAATTTCTGTTATTAGGCACATACGCATTTACAGTTGTCATGCCTTCTTTATAAATAGATTCTTTTATCATTCTAAAATATCCCTCTTTGTCTGTGGTCCTACTGTTTGTTTTGAAGTCTACTCTATTTGATGTTAATATAGCCACTTCAACCTCCTTGTGCTTACTGTTTGCTCAGTATTGGTGTTCCTTTGTAAGTAGAAATAATCCTGTAATATTTTATATTTATACTGCATTATTTATGAACAGATTCAGTTTCTACATTCTCCTTTGATCTCCACAGCAATCTTATGGGGAAACGATGCTGTCATCGTCATTTTACAGAGATGAAACTGAGTCCACAGGAATTAAGTGACTTTCCCAAGAGCACCGTGCTTAGGGAGTGGAAACAGTGCCTGGTTCCTGTCTTGTTCCAGCGCCTGGCTCTGGGCCATTACGATAGGCTTTTCTTCGTAGATGAGGTGGAAGGAGAATGGAAGGATTCTAGTGTGGCATGCCGAGTGATAAGTCAGGACAAATGTGGGAAACATGCGGAGAAAGTGGTCCATTTTCTAACAGCTAAAGACATGGATGCTCACAGTTCCTGTCCAGGGCTCCAGGTGGACTCTAAAGAAAAAGCTTTTGCTTATAAAGGCAGCGAGACATTGTCACCGTGGGGTGAATGGAATCATGAAGATCTCTGAGCATCAGAGGGGGTGGGGTTGTGAGCACCGCCATCATAAGACGCATTTGAAGAGCATCAGTGATGTGTTTCCATTTTGTCATATGTACAGTGTGGCCTGGAGTTAGACGGATGGATCAGATGCTCTCTGCTCAGCCCCCTGCCCTAAGATTCCATGACTCCTTCTTATGGAAGCCGGAAGAAAAGCTGAGGTCTCAAGCTGCCACTCACATGGGGAAACTGACCTTCTCTAAGGAGGCTTTCCTTGCTTCTCACCTGGCCATCTAAGCCACAGGTGGCCGGACTGTTGGTCCTCCTGGGGCTTGTCTGCTCCAGCTGGACCTGGTTGCTCAGCTATGCAAATATCAATTACGAGCTTGAATTTGTGCCGACCTCACCTTTGGCTTTGAAACTTCCAGTGCCCGCATGCCTGCCTGAAAGAAATCTGTCTAGGGAATTTGGAGAATTGTTCGTTTGTTTGTTGTTTGTCTTTTGGGCAAGTGGTGAATTTTATAACTCATAGACATGAACTTGTGATTTTATTAAATATTCCTAGCTTTACAGTGTTTTCTGTAACAAAAAAATCACTTCACCTTCAGTAGCCTCCCAGTCCACTTCACTTCAATCACCTGCTTTTCCTAAAATAAACCGTAGACCTTTCTGCTTCTGTGTCCTTGACATGCCCTTTCTCTCCTGTTGACCGTCCTCCAATGCCCAGTTCAAATACCACCTTCTCTGAGAAACCCCCACTATCTTGTCAGTCAGAGTAAATGACTCTGAGCCCCTGGGGCCCATTGTAGGAATCCTCCCACCTTCTGTGAGGCTCGAGGATCCCCTGGAGGAAACGCATTCCCCTACAAGAGGGGCGGGAAGGCAGAGTTTGGGCTTCCAAGCAGCTTCAGAGCAAACCCACAAACCCACTGGGTGAGCTGTGTTCCCATCACACGAGTGGTCCCCCTCTGCTTATCAGCTTGTCAAGTCCTGGGAAACTCTGCATTGATCAGCGGTGTCTGTTTTGAAGCTGGAGCTGGATGGAAAGGGTTAAGCAGTTAGGCAAGTCCCCTGTGGCTTGGTAATTTCTGGAGAATCCTGGCACAAGTCATTTGCATAATGCAGACTTATCTCCTGGATGATGCAGTGCCCTGCGAGCCCAATGCAAACGAGCTCCAGCTGTGTTAACGTGTGAGGCTGAGGGGCTGCTTGGACCTCTGCTGGGAGTCCTTGCAGGAGATCAGTCTTGCCCCTTCCAGCCCCAGGAACAGTAAAGTACAGATGGAACGTCCTACGTCAGGGGTGAGAATGGTGCTGGTGGCGACTCTCACCTCTTCCTCACCACATGGGGTTAGGGGTACGGTCCGGAGCGTGAATGGGGCAGAGAGATGGGAGGCTCTTCGGTCTAGCCCCAAGACTCCTCCATTTGTGGGCCTCTTGCTGGCCACACAGACGCTCAAGGTCATCTTCTCCCGTGGTCCCACAAGACTTGTTATTAATTAATAAACACTCGCACAGTGCTACTATGTTCTAGGCTCTGCTCTAAGAACTTCACGGGTATTAACTCATTTCGTATGACAGTAACCGCAGCAGTCCTGCTCGGGAGTCTGTGGCCGGCTGAGAGCATGGCCCACGAGGTCGGATGGATCTAGTTTCAAATCCTGATTCGAACAGGAGCGTTGTGACCAAGGGCAAGCTGCTTGGTGCGTCTCTGCCCTAGCTTCTCCATCTATAAAATGGGTTCTGGAAGGATTGCCCTGAAGATTAGATGAGATAATATAAGAGATGCAAAGCACCTAGCCTGGGGCTTGGTGTCTTGAGAGATTGGTGGCACTGAGGAAGAAAGAAAGAAAACCTGATGTCTCAGAGATCCTTCTCCGTAGCCCACGGGATTGCCAAAACATTCTCCCCGGAACGGAAGATCGTCTTCAGTGTTCTAGAGACATGTGGCCCCTCTCCCACTGAACTCTGGACTCCATCCTTCGGCGACCTGCTGCCTGTGGAGGGGTGGAAGGGAGTGTGGGACGGCAGTGAATCAGCACTCCTACCACCGGAGTCTCAGGGTGCTGTGCAAATGGAAACCTCAGTCCTGTGCATTTGTGCTACTGATCAGAGTCATTTCTCTGCTATGGGCTTGGGGGTGGTTGATGGGGAGAGAGAACCCTCCGGCTCACCCTTGCAGAGCAGGCCCCCTGCTCGGAGGAGTTACAAGAGCCCACGCTCCTTATCTGTAGTGAGCTCTGCCATCAGAAGCCTGATGACTTCTCTCAACAAGGAGACCTAGGGCGTGGGACACCCCCTCCTCACCTGGTGGGAGATCGCTGTGTTCTAATCTTGCCCCTTCAGCTGGCTGGGGAGGAGGAAAGACAGGAGTCCTAAGCAGGGGCCTGGGATGTCCCAGGGAAGACATGCAAAGAGGCCCGGGTCCTGGATGGCACAGAATAGTCTGAAGGGCCTCAGTGGACCTGGCAAACTCAGACCAAGGATAACCTTTGCCCCCTCAAAACTTCACTTGACGCTGGTCCTTTCCTTTAGGTCTGGGGCTCTTAGACTCCCTCAGAGCCAGCAGCCCCTGGCCCCTGGGTGAGGAGGGCCTGGATGGTCAGCAGCGTCAGGCACAGGGGACAGGGATCCTGCACGCCCGGCCCTTCACACAGCCCCTCCCCCAAGGTAACCTGCCTGGAGAAAGTTAATGAGTGATTTATTAAGTCCTGCAGGTGACGTTGCTGCTCTTGACCTCCCAGACCCAGAAGGCCGGAGGAGACTGCTATTGAGGGTTTAACGGTCAGAAAACTGATTTTGCCAAGGAGCACACATTTGGATTTTATGGATTTTTGAGCAGCTTCTTTGCAGAGATGGCTCACGAGAGACTTCTTGGTGTGTAGCGAGACTTCTTGGTGTGTAGCCCTGCGCGGCTCCGTGGGGACCAGGTCTCCGCCGAATCGAGATAAGGCAGGTAGCGCTATTACCAATATTTAATCAGGATACACAGGATTGGCTCTGTAACGCCACACCGAGGACCTGTGTTTGTAAACTCTGGCTAAGTGCCAAGGAGAGTCCCTCCCTTGCTCTAAGGGCGAGATGAGGGAGTTGCTTTTCCCCAAGTCAGTCACTGGAATTCAGATGGAGATGTCCTGCTGGGTAGCTCCCCCTTCCCGGATGACTCCATCCTTCACAGCCAGGCTGCCCTCTGCGTCTGCGCTGGGCTGCGGGGACAGAACCTGGGGCACTAGCCCTTCCTTTCTGTGAAAGGTCCCTCCCATCCTCCTAATTGGAGTCCCCCCCACCCAACCCATCCCCACCATTATCATCCTGGTCTGCTCTGTCTACCTTCCCTGCTCAGCCCTCGTCAGGGTCACCTGAGTGGTGGCCTCACAGGAATCATTCTCCTCCTTTCTGTTTCCAAATGACTTATTCTAGGGATGTGGTCTTTCTGTGGGAACCCCCTGCCCTGAGAGCTGAGGGGCTCAGCCGTGCTGGGGACGGGACGGTGGGTGAGTCCTGGGTCTCTGGACCTGCTTCCATAAACACCCCCCGATCTCAACAGACAAGAGCTATCACTCGCGTTCTCCACCCAACTCCCCTGTGGCTGTCACTTGCCCTTCCGTGTCTTCACTCCTGGGGGGTGTGTGTGTGTGTGCGTGCACGTGCGTGTGTATGGGGGGGATGGCATGAGCTCTCCATAGCTCCCTGATAGAAATCCTGCAGTTGTGTGTGGTGACGACTACTCCCCCGCGGGCCTCTGCCAGCTCCGTGGTGTAAGTGACAGCTCCTCCCGGGTCTTTGGGAGGAATACAAGCTGCCGATAGTGCTTGATCACGTCTGCTCTGGGCGTGAAGTGCTTTCTCCATTACCTCATGCAATTCCTCACTACACCTTCTGAGCTAAGTGCTATTTTCAGCTAGCTGACAAGGCTGACAAGACACAGAGATGTTCAGTAAACTTATTTAAGGTCACACAGCTAGTGAGTGGTCAAGTCCGCATGGAAGCCGAGATCTGTCTGAGTCTACACCACATCCTTTAACACCACATGCTCCTCTAATGTAAATAATTAAAACACCTTTATTTGCAATTTCCTATAATTGCACAAGTAGCACAGGGATGCATTATTCTTGTGAAAAAATGAAAACTGCTCAGATAAGGCTGGAATCCCATTCGATCGACATCCCCTATATTTTGTCACTTTTCCCCACTCGAGTGGTAATCATCCTCAGTTTGGCTCATACAATTTCAGGGCTTTTCGTATCTCACATTCACCTTAGTATGTGCATAGAAAACATTGCATTGCTCAGTACCCGTCAATTCAACAAACTGTGCTCAGAACCAGCATTTTGAAGACTCGTTCACTTCATGATATCTTGACCCTCTTTCCAGGTAAGCATCGTGGATTCATTCATTTCTGTCTGCCACTGCCTAGAATTTGCTATTGTGGGTACACACCTCCGCTGTCTGGTTTCTGTGTCGTTTGTCATTCCACAGTTGGTGAACATCTCAGTGGTTATCGGATTTCCACCGTTGTGATGTTTCAACCAAAATCCCTGGACATGGCTCTTCGTGTACTTTTGTTGAGTATTTTCCCACAGCAGACGAAGCAGAACCGACGTGTGCCACAGAATGCAAATTTAAAATTTTAGTGGATACCGACACGTGACTCTCCAAAGTGGTCGCACCAGTAAGTAACGTTGTAACAATCGTTGGCACATGTGGGGTAAAGTGCCCTCTCTCCAGGAGGACAGTGCGAGAGAAAATGGGCTCTAGCGGCACTAGAGCTCCCACAGCCGCAGGCAGCCTGAGAGGCGGGCAGGTAACCGGCACTCTGAGTCTCAGTGCTCACATTTGCAAGATGGGGCCAACAATCTCACTCACTCAGAGGGCTCTTGCGAGGATTAGTTGAGATGATCTATGAAAGCTCATAGTGTATGGCCATGTTCACGTGAAGAATCGGTGACAAGGATCATTAGCTGCATGGGAAGGAAATGATGAGCAGCGGCCCTCGAGCGGTCTTTCCTGGAAGATCTTTAAGCATAGCGAGCTCACCCCTGGACTGGACCCAGCGCCATCTCCTGGAGGCAGAGCCCTGGATGGCGGTACGAGGGATCAGCCAATTTCAGAGCGAGCTGTGAGTCGCCAGCCATGACCTCAGCCTTGACAGGCCAGCCTAGCAGAGGTGAAGGCTGTGTAGCGTGGACATTCATCATCTTTTTATGCAAACTACACATTTACAAGAAATGCTCTTGTGCTTTCGAGTTGTCAACTTTTTGCCTTTGAAATATTTCACTTTTTAAACCCTAATTTCTTTCACATTTTGTATGGCAAATGTGCAGGATTCTAGGCCATCGAGGCAATGCCAATAAAGTAGTAAAGCTTTCGTTTGGTGGGTTTTATTTTCCTATCAGCATGGCAAATCTTGGCTCTGACCTTCGCTCGATCTGAGTAACTTTGAGAAAACCGTGGAACTGCTTTAAGTCTCAATCCTTTGTAAAAATTCGATGACAAAAATGTCTATAAGAAAAGCTAGTGCTTATGGAACACTTAAAGAGTACAAGACATTGTGCTTATTAATCACCTTATGTGTGTTATTGAGTTATTACCTAATTTAATGCTCACAATAAGTAGAAGTAGGTGGTGGTCCCTGAAGGCAAATCTGGGTTGAAACCCACTAGCAGTGTAGCCTTGGGAAAGTGACCTAGTGTCTCTGTGACTCAGGAAGTTTTGTTGAGAAGGGTAATGGACTGCTATACAAGACTCCAGGAACAGCCCATGGGATCTCCGTGCGAGAGCCCCCCCGCCCTCGCCACCCCAGCCATGATGCCCCCACCAGGTACCACCCTGGTTGTTGGGCTGAAAGGCAGGGAGATAAAGGCCTTTGTGACAACCTAGGTAAATATAACCATGAGAGCAATAACCGACCCCAAGTGCCAGGGCTGGGCCAGCTCTCCTGAGGGGTGGCCTCTTGGGCTTGGTAGTTGGTACCACTGTTGGCAGTTCTCAGCTTGACAGGAAGCAGAAGGGCTCACACATTTCAGAGAGAGGTGGGGTGGGGGCAGGATTTATTTTAAGGAATTGGCTCACGTGACGAAGGAACCTGGCAAATTCTGCAGCATGGGCCAGCAGGCTGAAGACCAGGAAAGGGCTGATGAAGTGGAAACTGAGGCACAGAGGGGTGAAGTTACTTGCCCAAGGGCAAACGGCAGTGAAAAGAGGAACCAGAATTTGGATCCAAGCAAACTTTCCCTCAGAGCCTATGCGCCTAACTGCTGTAGTCTGTGGCCTTGGGACGATGAGGCCATTACTGTATCTGTTCCCCTGCTGAGTTTTTGAGAAGTTAAAAAAAGATATGAAGCGTGCACAGTGGCTGGCAACGAGGAGACGCTCAATGGTTGCTAATTCTGGTCTCTTTGCTCTCTTCTGTTATTAGAAATGAGGCATGAGGCCACGGACAGCCTGGTTGCTATTACCATCTGATTCCGATCCCTGTGTACCCAGGAACAGCGTGCTGTGTGTGTGTTTGTGAAGTCGGGGGGCTGGCGGCTGTGGGGATGCTGGGCCGGCCGCCTGCACGCCTCTGGGTGTCTCCAAGCCAAACCGGAGCCAAGCCCTGGACAGGCCAGGAGCCTGGTGGGAGGTAACAGGGCTTGGGGCTGACCTGTTACAGCCAGCAGATGGATAGGGGCTGGGTGGGTCCAGGGGCTTTTATGAGCCTGCCCTTTGTCCTGGACTGTGGCCTTGGCACGCACCCAGCCCCTGTCTCTGCTGCCAGACGCCAAGCACTGTCGCGAGGATGAGGAACCAGTCAGACGATGATCCCTGAGGCCACCTCACCTGACCTTCTGGCCCAGTTATCGTTCCATCTGACTTGAGAGCCAGGAGGAAGCAGGTGCGCTGCCCGGCTGTGGTACGTGCAGATGATGCTCCTGTCGGCAGGTTGCTCACCGTGGCCTCTGTGGGGTAAGCGACCAAGTGCAAGGAGGTGAGTTCTGGGGCCAGCAGCCCTGAGCGCAAATCCTGACTCCATTTACTAACTTCGTGACCTGGTCAAATCACTTTACTTCTCTAAGACTCAGTTCCGTCATCTATAAAAGGGGGTACTGTTACTGATCTCTGAGCTGCGGGGTTAGTTCAGTTAAAGGAGCTCCCTTATGTCAAAGGTCATGGTCTAGAATAGGAGCTCCTTTCCTCTCATCTCTCCTTGGAATCACTCCTTGCCTGATGAAGACGTTGGTCCTGAGGCTACCTTCTCTGATGATCTGCCGTGTTCCTTGAGCTTACAAGCATTGAGGAGGGCCCAGTGCACCCTGGGCAGTCCCCGTGCTTGGAGCATGGGCACAGAGTGACTGACAAAGCCAGGCCAGGGTCCCCGTCCAGCACTCTTGAGAGGGGAGGCCAGACTCGGCTGAGACCCAGACGGCGGTGACAGTCACCCTGCAGGGAAAGCACCCCAAACCCGCTGAGATGGATGAATTCTGGTGCATTTCAGTTATATCTCCTGGGAACATGTCCTGGCTGGCTTTGATTGATTTATTTTGGCTTTCAAGTTGGAGCACATGAATTTCTGAATTTCAAAGCCCTCTAGCCAATATGCAAATGGTTTTAATTTGAGGTGTAACAGACAGGTGGAATCGACACTCCAAAGCCAGCACTTCCTTGGTAGTTCCTGCTGTAAGACTGATCACTAAAAAGCAAGACTATTTTTTCCCGTATTGGCTCTCTTCCATCCTGTGGTCCTTTTAGGCTGTTAGGTCTTTTTAGGTGTTAAAGAGGAAAACAAAGAGAAAATTCTGAGAAGAAGGAATTTTTCCCCCTGCTCTTGGATATGACATTGTTTTCTGTGGGTGGGTTTAACACGAGCGGGTTGGGGGCTGTTGTTTGGATGACAGTTGGGTCAATCTTGGATCAGAGAAGAAAATGCCTGGCAACTCTGGGGCTCCCCTCAGAACTCATTTTGCTTCTTCCTTTGGTCTCTTTTTCCTTTAATTCCTTGTGGGCTTTTTTGTGGGACACTCTGGTCCAACAGAAGAGACCCGAAGTAATTTTAATTAAGATAATAGTTGAGAGCATGAGCTTTAGAGTCGGACAGATGTGGATTCCCATCCTGATTCTTCCCTCTTCCTGTCCTTGGGACTCTGGGCACTTCCTTTCATCCTCCCTAGCCTACAGGTAACTTGGTTACCTGTACAACAGAAATACGAAGAGCACCTGTTTCATTTTGCCGGGATGAAATTCCCAGCTCACAGTACAGCACGTCATACTTACAGACTCCCTCAAAGAGTGTTTAATCCTGTGCTCGATGGGTCACAGTGTGGGTGCACACATAAGAGGAGGGTTGATCTTGTTTTTTTTGGCCCTAAGGCGATCTGGGAGAAACAAGACAGCCATGACCAGAGAAAGATGACAGATCCCAGCCAGTGTGTCCAGAATGGTAAGGTGAATGCGGCAGGTGATGAGAGGAATGGAAACGCAGGGAAGAACGGCCCCCGGGAGGTGTGAGGAAATGCCTATCGTTTACTGAGCACTTACTATGGGCCAGGCTCCACAGGACTGGACCCCTTCATCCTTACCAGTGCCCTGCAGGTGAGCACGTTTACTCCTGTTTTATTCACGAAAGGGCACCGAGGCTCAGAGGTTTGAAATGACCTGTCCAAGGGCATACAACCAGAAGTGGCTGGTTGGCACTGGAGTCTGTACCATGGAGGGCAGGCTTGCATTGACCTCAAAGGAGGGGTAGGGCTCGGAGAGGCACAGGCTTGGCTTGCTGCCTCGGGGGCTGTGGAACTGTGCCTCGCTAGGAAGCCATTAGGAGTGCTCCCTAGGGCAGGAGGAGGCCCCCTTGGGACCCACTGTGGGGGTTGTCGTGCCTGGAGGGCTGCGGGCAGCAGTGCCGACCAGTCCGGGCAGCTGGAGACCACAGATGACTTTTGCCTTGCCACAGCCCAGCGGTGAAACCTGACACGCACCCTGGGCGCACAAGGTGCCAGGCATTTGCCTTCTTATCAGGCTGGGCACATTCCACAGCCAAGTGGCCACCTGGGTCGCCTC
This sequence comes from Ursus maritimus, assembly GCF_017311325.1. NCBI lineage: Eukaryota > Metazoa > Chordata > Mammalia > Carnivora > Ursidae > Ursus > Ursus maritimus. Next base: position 55,598,465 of record NW_024424008.1, read on the forward strand.
TGTCAGGATAGATCCACTTGGAACTATGTACACATTTGCATGGCTGCCCATCCTTCGAGTTTTGCATTTTTGAGAATTTGGCCTGGCTGCAGGGGGTGGGGAGCGGTGTGCTCGGGGTGATGCCCTGGCGGCTGCTTGCTCTTTAGCACCGACCAGGTTAGGGCATCCTGGGACAAGTCTGGTCCTGGTGTAAGAGGACCTGGATTTGAATCCTGCCCATCTTTCTTGGCTGTATGTCTTTGGGCAGGTCACCTCAACTCTCTAGGCCTCCTCTTCCTCACCATAAAATGGGAATGATAAAAGTTATTAACCTTTAGTTTCATTTTGAGTATCAAATGTTATAGAGCCTGACCTGCTTGCCAGCTGCTCCATAAAACTAATAATCGCCATTTTCAATGGTATCAGCTGCTTCTGGAATAGTGAGAGTTCTGAGCTCTAGAATAGTGCACAGGGATGAGTGCAAGAGTGTGTTGGGGGGCTTGATGCTACCTGTCTTGTTCGCACTTGGAGGAACCCGAGCTTCAAATCCAGAGCAGACCGAGGGGATGTGGGCCGAGTTTGAACAGAAGCAAGTCCTGTGCTCTAGATTGCTCAGACAGGCTGTGGGCTTGTGACACAGCTTTGCCCCGGAGAGGTCACCGCTGGGCTGACATGGGGCTGAGGGGGGTTTAGCTCACACACAGGACCCAGTTGGAAACTGTAGCAACCATCAAGTGCGGGTGCCGGTGGGGGATTCTCACCCGTCGTATCCCGGGCTTACTGGAGAGAGAGCACAGTGTGTGTCCGACAGCCTGGATTTAACTGCAGCTTGCCAGCGTGTGATCTTGGGCAAGTTCCTGCCCCCCTCTTTGACCCTTTCTCACACTACAAGGCCTGCGTCCTTTGACCCCTCCCTCCCCCTTGGCATTTACAAGAGCCCTGTTAGGTTGGCATTATTACAATTATTATTGTGGCGAGCAAACCAGCTCAGACCGCTTAAGGGACTTGCCCGAGATCACTTCTAAGAAATCCAGAGTGAGAACGATGTGCCACGTTGACATCAAGCCTCCTGTGTTGCAAACCTCAGCCAGGGGGGCCCCAGGGACCCTTGTGAAGACATTCTGGGCCAGTGGAGACCCTGAGCCCATTCTTTGGCTTCCTAATTACTGTGTTTTTCCAAACTAAATTCCTGCTCTCTGGTGATACCAGCTGGGTATTTGCATAGTATATCTCTGAGAACAATCTCAGGCCAAAACTCTGACATTTTATGAGAAGTTGACTAATTATGTGAGGCACCATTGGTCCGCTGCCATGGAGCAGATAGGGTAGGTTGACTATTTCAGAGGGTTGTAAAAATTCTCTGGACAGTTATTGCCAAAAAAGCTTTCAATGGACTGCACGGTGTTTTTATGGAGACATTTTTTGGGAGGGTAGGTCTGGCTTTAGGGAGAGTCTCTAAAGAATAATCTTCATTGGCCTGGAGTTTTGATTAGTTCAGCCTGAAATCGACTTTATTCTCAAACACCCGGTTGACCAGCCCGCAGTTCCAAAGTCCTAGGTGCACATAACACAGGGTTGGTGGAAAGAGAGGGTAGTTCTGGTTCATTCACGGTTCTCCTCTGAGTTTCAGAAAGTGGACCGACCCCTTCAACGTGGTGGTCCAGTGGATCAAACAAGAATTTTATTTTTCTCCAGCAAATGTAGGAAAAATCAGTGTGTCTGGAGAAGGTGTGGCTTCCGCAGATGCAACCTTGGCCTTGCGCTTGTCTGCAGAAGCACGTGGAAGCTGATGCCGTGAGTACCAGAGAGCAAGAAGGGCTGCCTAGTGGACAGCACTGGGCCAGGAGGGGCAGATTTCTGCAGTCAGGCCTCATGGAGGTCTGAGACCTCGGCTTAATCTTACCTCGCCCAGCTGCCAGCCTGGAGAGCCACGTGCAATCCCCGCACCTCTCTGCGAGAAGAGGTTGGCGAGAGAGAGGCAGGAGCTGGTGACATGAGTCAGGTCCAGAGCTGGAGACACAGTGGTTTGAGTGGCCATTTTGGAGACATCCAACTGGGGCTTGGGAGCTGGCTGACTCTTCTTTCCAACCCTCCACCCCCAACGGGGGCTGCCATCCCTCTGAACTTCACAGGCTGAAGTAGAAGGAATAGAGGACAAAAATAATTTTTTGGAAATTCTTTTTTGGAAAGGTAGCCCATCAGAAGGTACAAAGTTCCAGTTAGAAAAGAAGTAAGTCCTGGGGACACAATGTGCAGCATGGTGACTCTGGTTAACAACACTCCAGTGCATATTTGAAAGTTGCTAAGAGAGTAGATCTTAAAAGTTCTCATCCTAAGAAAAAAATTTTTGTAGTAACTCTGTGTGCTGTGGATATTAACTAGACTTATTGTGGTGATCGTTTTGCAATGTATACAAATATTGAATCATTGCCTTGTACACCTGAAACGAATATGCTATACGTCAATTATACCTCAATAAAAAAAGAAATGCAGCAGCTCAGTCCCCACCCCAAACCTATTTAATCAACAATCATTTTTAACAAGATTCTCCCTCAGGTGATTCATATGCTCATTAAAATTTAAGGGAAAAAAAAAGCCAAAGCTGCCAAAATGCATCAAATCCCTTCGAGTGCACCGCGGTCCCCCCACCCGCGGTGTCGGGGTCCCCTGCGAAGAAGGAGGGCTACTGCGCGGCCCCTCTTCCTTGCTCACACGGGGGCAAGTGGGCTCCTTTCCCACGAGCAGTCAGGGTGCACCCCGCAGCGGGCGCTCCAGCATCCTCACGTCCGTCCGTTCTGTTCCATCGGTATTTGGGACCTGTTCCTGGAATACAGTCCGTCCTTCTTTTCTTCTTTCCCTCCCGTCCCTCATCCTCTTTCTCTTTCTTTCTCTCCCCTCCTTCCTTCAACTTCCTCTGCCTCCCTGATTTTCCTTTTTTTCTAGCCTCTTTGTCCCCAACTCTCCCCTTTCTAGACATCGATATTGGTCCCTACCCCTGACAGTCTTGCCTCCTTAACAAAACTGTGGGCTCCCCGAGACGAGGGACCATGTCCCAAACTTGCACCCCTCCTGGCAAATGCAGAGACTTTCTAGAAGTACGTGTCAGCCTCGTTCTCAGGGAGGCCGTGTCCTCTCTGGCCCGCGCCCCTGCTGCAGAGACCAAGGCAGGGGCTCCCTTTCTCCGCATGCCTTCCTGGCCGCCTTCTTTGGCTGTGGCTCTAGCTGCCGCTGGGGCAGTTTCGGGAGCTGCTGGCTGCTCGTCTCTGGCCCCAGATGGCTTGTCCTGTCTTCTACAGTCCGGGGCTCTATCCGCAGCTGCTTGTCTCCACTCTTTTCCAGAAGCAAAGGAGCACGTCTAGAGCTCCCCTTTGCTGCATTTCTTTATGTTCTGGATGGCAGCAAAAATTCTTAGTAGCTGCTGGAAAAACTATACAAGTCAGAGCCTTAAGTTTCTGACTCAGCCTGTCTGAAAAAATAACACAAACAAAAAAAGACAAAATGAATTTGCTGAGCTCTATCCACAGGATGTTATTGCACAGAAAAATCTATCATTACCCACATATTAAGGGCAAAATCTTGGCTTTTCGTCAGTATGGACTGTGACCACAAAGCAAGAGATGCATGAGGGCGAGGGCTCAAGGAGTCTTCACAGAAGAGTTTCGTTGAAAGCTCAAGGTTAAAGAGCTCATGCCAATGGCGCCCTTGGCATGAACCAGGCACCTGGCTGTTTCATGCACATCCTCACTGAGTCCGCAAACTACTGTAGGAGGCAGGCAAGTATTATTGTTATGTCCACTTTACGCAGGAGAAGACTGAGGCTTAAGAAAGGGTAAGTCCTTTGGTGAAGCTTACGTGCCTTGGGATTCAAGCCTGAGAGGACTCTGGCGGGTGCCCATGCTCTTAGCTCCTCTATTATTCTACCTCCGAAAGGAAAACCATAGTGTCAAAGTTTAGAAAGTTTTCTGGAAATCGGGCCCTGCAGTGAGACAATCCAGCTTAGACTGACACGTAAATCATCGAAAGACCGCCCTTCCGCCTGTGCACTTCCTGGGGCAGCGTTGTCCACACAGTAACTGCGCAATAAACGCTTTGGAATGTGGAACAGCAAATCCTGGCTCTTTCCAAGAATGCTTCCTAAAGGGGCCTCCGGACTTTCTTTAGGACATTTAAAATAACAGCTCCATGGAAACAGCTCCACGGAGTCGTACCGGAGCGGCTTCCTCGTAGAGGCCACGATAATCTGATCAAAGTCTCCCAGTTACTCTTCCATTCTGCACGTTTCCCATTCATCATTTTGTTTTCAGAGTCAGTGATGTCCTCATTCTGCTGATGGGCAACGCCAAACGTGGATGGAGAGGGAGTCAGTAGGGTGCACTCCCCACTCAGGAGAATTCTGCTCTGGAAGCATCTAGGACTTTCCCTAAGAGGATGAGGACATGAACTATGGGATTAGACAGATGATGTTTGAATTATGGTCTTCTCACTTACTGACGTGGGCATTTGATTCAAACTCTAGATTTCCATTTTCTTGTCTATAAAATGAGATAACAATACCCAGCCTGTTGGTTGATGATGGGGGCCAAATGAAATAGTGGCATGTAGGTGGTCTGGCAGACACAAAGTGACTGGGGAGCTCCATCCGTAGTGGTGACCCACTGAAGTCAGCAGAAACATGATTTTCTCCTAAAGTGCAGAGAAAACATAAAAAACAGATAGGCATGGAAATCTTTCCCAAAGGCTTGAATAGGACGCTTCTTAGACAACTGTACCCTTGATGATGCTCGCAGAATCCCCATTCCCTCCAAGACAGGATGGTCCTTGTGTCAGCGCCTTGGGGGATTTGGAAAGATCTCGGAGGGTCTAGCCATGTCACGTCAATGGACTTCCTGGGATGATGCCTGGTGTGACCTCCTTGTGATCAAGGAAAATAGCATTCTACCAGTTGTCCCCAGGACAAAAACCAATTTTGAAGAGGTTTTCTGAGTGAGTAGGTTTTACTCCAATGATTTGTGTGTTTTGGTCACTAAATTGTAGCCCAGAGAGGTTGAGGTCCTTGTCCAACACTACAGAGCAAGTAAGTGGTGGTACCAGGAATCAAACCTAGGACTGCGTGGCTCGAGGGCGCTGAAGTCTGGGCTGCATGCTTTGTGTGGAGACGATGGGGTCAATGTCTGGGTCTCCCTGCCTTTGGGCTGCAGGAAGGGGTTGCACTCCCCCCACCCCGGGGTAGACTGGGAGGGAAGACCGAGGCTCAGGCTGCGTGGCTGACCAGATGGGAAGGCTCAGTTATGTCCTCCGTGGATGGCCTCCCCCGGTTCCGCACGGAGCACTCACTTCTCCAGTCACTCTCACAGGACAGAAGACTAGCCTCTGAAAAGGGCAGCAGAGCCCTTTGTAGCTTGGCTCCTTCCTTTGGCCCCTGAGAAATGTTGGGGGGCAGACCTCATCCTCTTCATCTTATTCACAAAGCGTGGCCGCGAGTGAGCACAGAGCCCTCGGCAGAGAGACCCTCCAGCACGCACGTCTGCTTCTGCTCACAGAGACCGTGGCCCAAAGCTACTCACGGAGAGTCTGGCTCCTCAAACCCGGCTCAGAGTGGCTGCTGCGGGGACTGAGAAGCAGTCTCCGGGGGCGCTCAGGGGAGGAGAGCCAGGGTCCAGAGCTCCAGGGTTGACATCTGCCACGCCCATCGCCGGAGACCCCCCCACCCCCCAAACCCCGGCAGCTGCCCTGGGCTGGGACTCTAGTTCAAGTGTGGATGGAGGCCTGGCTGTGTTTGTCTGTCTCAGGGAAAGGGTGGTGTGCGGAAAGATTGACTGAGACGAGAAGGTGCTCAGGCTGAGGAGGGCTGGCGCCGGGGCCGTCTGCCCCCACAGGGGCACGGGGGCTGTCTTCCATGCCCCCCGCTGAATGCACGCGCTGGACACCGAGAGCAGTTTGAGGCTCACCGTGTGGGACCAGGCTGCCGGAGAAGGAAGCAACATCTCTGTGCCTAAATCAGGCCAAAAAACATTTAAAATGAAGACACCAAGCCCCGCAGAAAGTGAGCGAGCTCTCCCACCTGCCCGGCTCAGTGCCTCAAGTGGAGGTGAGAAGAGAGGGAGAACATGGCAGGAGGTGAGTTTAAGTCTGGCCGTGTGTTCCCAACCATGCAAAGTCCCTCTGCAGCACAGAGAAAGCAGAAGGAGACACACAGAGAAAGTCAAAGAATTTCCATGTGATGTCACTCCGGTGATCCCTCCAGGCCAGAATCCGCTGATAATAATAATGAACATGGGGGGATGTTTACTATGGTCCAAGACCCATGCTTTTGATGAACTTTAAAACAACTGTCTTTCAATAACCTCATGAGGTTGGAAGAGACACCGAAGGTTGTATGCTGGGTTTGTCCCTTAAAGCGACCTCAAAAATGAGCACATGCCCCTTCATCTGTTGCTCCAGCCCTCAATCAGCTGTTTGTCGATAGCACATTGTTGACTCATAACAAGCGTATGTACAGTAAAGATCTTTGGACTGAGAAAGTTCACGGCCTTCCCTGCTGAAAGATGGCGGTGTCCTTGGACAAGTCACTTAGCTACTCTGGATTCAGTTTCCTCACCTGTGGAGAGCGGGTTGATGGGACAAAACCACGGGGTCTCGACCCTGGCTGTGCGTTGGGATCTTCTGGGGGAGTTTACAATATACTAATGCTTATTCACAGAGACCTCCACGCACCTACAGCACAGAAATTCTTGCCTGCAGAAAAACGAGGCCCATCGTCTAGTTAGCACTGTACTAATGAACCTTCCTGGGTTTAATATTATACGATACTTATTCGAGATGTCAGTCACCACTGAGGGGAGCTGAATAAAGGGTATGCATTATTTTTGTAATTTCCTGTAATTTCAAAATAAAGAGTTAAAAAAAATCCTAATGCCCAGATCACCCCAGAGGTTGTGATTCATTGGTGTGGGGTTGGACGTCAGCATCTTTACAACGTCCTCAGGTGTCTGTAACATGTGGCCAGGGTTGAGAACCATGGAACCAGGTGATCTCTGGGTCCCCTTCCAGCCCTAAAATATTATCTTAATCTCAACCCCTATTGAAACTATTTAAATGTTCAACTTGTAGGGGTAATTTTTTTTTTAGTGTATTACTTGCTATGTAAAAAGTTTCTTTTATCTGTCCTAAAGTTATCCCTTACTTGAGGGACCAGAGCTCTTGCCTGTTGACTTTCAAGAATTGCTACCCTCTGGCTGTGTCTTGGAGCAGCTGTTTCTCAACTGATGCCCTTCCTGGGATTCCCGCTGCTGGCCGGGCCACCGTCACTGGCTGGAGACCACTTTCGGTTTGCCCTGGACCACAAGGTGCCACCAGCACTGCTCAGATCTTGGCAGAGAAGGGCAAATGCCTCCCTCTAAAGAGGCTTCACTTTATACTCTGTACTTCCACCCAAAGCTCTATGGGGAACCAGAAGCTGCTGAACAGCTGGGGTTACCCATAGCATTATAATGTGGCAGGGGGCATATTCAAACAACGCTGAATGGGACTGTGCTCTCACGGTCTGAAAGAAAAGCGCCCCAAAACTGGACCTCTCACAGGAAGCCCGCCTGAGCGTGCTCCCCAATTCTCAGTCCTCTGATGGGCCCTCCTTTCAGAGAATGCCTCTTTCTTTGTACAACCATGATGAAATTCTAGTTCCCCTTAGGGTGACCGTCACCTTCCCACAAACTGATCTCTCCCTTGGATTCATCGCCCCCCTCATCAGGGCAGTCTGAGGACGAGAGTAACCACAGCAGTGCTCTTCTTGAAATCTGGCTTACTCCACCAAGAATTGCACAGTAGGGGAGGGGGGTGGTGGCTTGGAGCTGGGGCAGCTCCAGGTCCAGTCCTGACAGGTTAAGGGCAGATGTCTCCTCTTTCCTCCCCATTATCCAGATGACAACGAATGGTACTTTCCCTCTTTCTCTGTCTCTGTCTCTCTCTCACACACAGACACACACAATTTCCACATTTCTCAAGAACCAACAGCATGTCCTCTATCCATATTAAGCAAGAAAAACTATTTTTTGAGTGGATGCCGATTCCTGCCCTCAATGCGTCTGATGCTTTATTGTGTGCAGAGCCGTGCCCTCAGATTTTTTCATCCTCCAGCCCCTACATCTTGCCCAGAGGCCTCTAGGAACATAAGAAATGGGGCTACTTACCCTACCTTTCACAGCATAAATTCGCCTGGCTCTGAACGGCCCACTCTGGCCACACTACAATCCAGCTCCCAGGACCTAGAGACACCATGCAGACCAATCCCGTGTGGGTCATCTCCACACCTTCATCTGTAAAAGCAGGCAGGCAGTGTAAGTGTTAATAACTTTTCTGAGCAGCTCCGCCAGGGGCTGTGCTGCGGGCTACTTAGGGTTTGCGGATTTGGAGATGATGCTTAGTCCACATTTATTTTAATCTATGCTATTCACAATTTTCATTGGCCTTGATTCTAGACTGAATAATGATTTCTTTGAAGATTTTATTTATTTATTTGAGAGAGAGAGAGAGAGAGAGCGAGCACAAGCCAGGGGAGAGGCAGAGGGAGAAGCAGACTCCTTGCTGAGCGGGGAGCCCGACTTGGGACTCGATCCCAGGACCCTGGGATCATGACCTGAGCTGAAGGCAGATGCTTAACTGATTGAGCCATCCAGGTGCCCCTGAATAATGATTTTTAAAAATGTTTTCTATCAAAAGATAGCACCCCCTTCCCTCCCTCCTCACCCCTCTCCCCCAGGTCCATCGCAGGTAACCTTCTCTGCACTTTACTCCCCGATGTCTGCTTGTGGCTCAGGCCCCAGCCAGGACGCCACTATTCTGGGCCATTGCTTGAGGTGGTCATTTCCAAATGTTTACTGCCTTCAACTTTGTCTCATCTTCTCTCTCAGGCTCCAAGAACTGACCTCTAATTTAAATTTCCCAAGAATTTGAAAATTAGTGCATGTCCGTTGTAACTGAACTTCTCCCAGTTTTAAGTTTCTGAAGTCACATCTCCTTTTACCCTCTGACTGCATTTTGAAGGTACAGAATCAGTCGTGCACATAATAAGTGCTTAATTAATATTTTGTTTTATTAACCCAGTGCTTCTGAATAACAAAATTATTCATTCATTGACACTCCCATTTATAATCTTATTAAATGCCTCTGTGGTATGAGGACATGGCTACAGATGTGCTTGGAAAAGATCCAATTCCAAATAGATAATTCCTCCAGGTATAATGCCTGGAAAGTCTACTAACGGGACATTGGGACATTGGGACCGCCCGAGCTGGAGAACTCAGTCTGGTCACAGGTGGTGCGACGTTGGGCAGGTTATTTTAGCTCTCCAAGCTACACTTTCATTGTTGATTTAAAAAAACAAGAACAGTAATAGCATCTATCTTGGGTTGCTGTTTGAGGATTAAATGAGATAAAGGCCGGCAGCCCTGGGCCATAGGAAGAGCTTAGTCCCTATTGGCTGCTAGGTCCTAGAGTGGGACGATTCAGACACTGAGCACGTGAGGGCTTTACAGAGGACCATCTCTGTCAGAATCAACTTAGGCCCATTTAAAAAATGCAGATACCTGGCTCCTACTGCAGACTTACTGAATCATGCTTTCGGACACGGAGGCAGAGACGTCTGGATTTTCTGCAGCTTCCCGGGTATATGCTGACGAGAGGCCCTCCGGCTTGTCCCAGTGCAGCGGGCAGGTGTTCTCTCTGCTGCCGCAGGGCTCCCGAGCCGCTCTGTGTGAGCTCTAGCGCCTGAGAGACCCGGTGGGCAGTGCTCATTCGCTTCCTCGTGTGCCGGGTGGCCTGTTGGCCAAATACCTGGAAAGATCTTAAAAGACCAATTTAAGGTGGAGCTATTCATCGTGAGGTGCATCGCAAGCTCTGTTAGCCCATGTTTTACATTCTTTTTTGACTCTTTTTCCAAACTAGATTTAGGCAAACACTAAGGGACATACGAAGAAAGAACAAGAAGCAAGGAGCAAATGCTGTTAGATCTGCAAGATATTGACTCAGAAGGCAGAGGATAGAAGCAGGGAATGGAAAAAAAAAAAAAAAAGAATGGCAATAGGAAAAGGATATTTTTGTGTCAACCCCTGGTCATCTTTGGGTTCTCTGCTCTTTGTCCCTTGGGGCCAGCCGGGGTGGGGCGGGGCGGATGGCGTGCAGGGGCTTCCGTCTGTCCGAACAGATGTTTATTGACGACAGGCCAGTTTCAATTTAGTTGGAAACTATTAAAAATTAAGCTTTATTGGCATCTCCGAAAGGCAGTGATTGTTCTGTTTCCCTGCTGGCACAGCTATCCCATGTGGCAGGCTGCAACTCGTTCTGTTTGCCCAAGCCCTCGTGGAGTCTGCAGGGAGGCGACAATGAGGCCTATCTGCTTCCTGAAAGAACAAGGCCCTCTGAGGCGGTGCTTTGTCAGCTTCTCCCCCTTGGTCCCCAGAGTGGGGGCCTCTGCTCTGTGCTTGGCACTTTCTTCTCTGTGGACAGTCGGGCCTTCTGGAGAGCTCTGACTAGCTGTGTGGGGGACACACCCGTGTTTGTATGAGGAAGCCGGAGTTTAATGGGGGGATGATTTCAGAGGTTCCAGAGCAGTCTTCCACAGACGACGGCTCAAACCTTTCACCACCAGAGAGTGAGTACAAAGCACAGCTCTGGTGTTCTTCAGACCCAAGCCCGGGTACTTACTGACTGGGTAACAGTGGGCGGGTAACTTGACTTCTCTGAGTCTCAGACTCCTGATTTTGCCGTCAATGTTACTGTGGAGATTGCATGAGAGGAGAGAGGACTGAGAAAACGAAGGCAACTCTGGCACATGGGGAGGGCTCCGAAAATGGTAGCCGAGGCCAGGACCAATGGTACCAGTATTGCCGCCATTGTGCAGAAACTTGGGACATGGAAAACGCCCCCCGGGCTGCAGGGATTCACTGCAGGGATTCGATCCTGTGCTTTAATGCCCTCAGCAAACAGGATTGAACGGTAGAGTCTGGCATAGGTGGCTTAAGTAGCTCCTCTTCACCCTGAATGACAGTTGGGCTTGTTCAAATAATCAGAGGCGGTAAACTCTGAAATTCAGTCGTAAACAACGTGGTCAATCGGCTCAACCAATCTGCAAAAAACGAGCGATGCAATGCACGTTTGACTTACTGCAGAAATTTGGAAATCTAAGGTAACAATGATTCCAAACTTTGTGGTCCATCAACAGTATGGAGGCTTTCAAGAGAAAAAAAAGAGCAAGTATTTGCCCAGAAAGTTTACAAAACAACACCTTGGACATGAAAAAGAATGATCTATGGGTTAATATTGCTGTAGGCAAGATGTGCCATTTGGTCATATTAATATTTCGTTGACTAATGTTAGATATGAGAAGCTAATGATTCATAAATGTCTTTCTCTGATGTGGCTCCAAGATCTACACCCTCATTTGGAGGTGAGGCTGCCTCCCCTTTTCAGCCATCACAGCTGTGTCCACCCTCCATCTCTACGGGAGCCGAGGCATCTCACCAAATTAAGATAATTTAAAATTCAAGAATAAGTGAGATTAAACTACTGAAAAATAATTGGTGATTTCCAGAATTAGTTATTATTCGAACCAATTGGAAACTATCAGAAAATTAAAAAAAATAATAAGCCAATGTTTAATAATACAAAATTTATTAGCTAAAAAAATTAGAATTTGTTCATTACATAGAAAAGTAAAACAACTGACCATTCCCTACAAAAATTGTAACTGTAAGCGTACAAAGTAGGAGTGGCACAGCGACCCGGTCTGAGGACTTGATAATAATGCGTAAGTGACCATCAGAACATTGCAAATGTGACATGGGAACCGGGCTTGTGATATTTTGTTAACAGGCTGCATACTTCCGGTTGTCATTTGGTGTGGCCGAAAGACAGAGATATTCACGCCATGTTCCAAAGTAACGTAACTGCTATTAACTATAGCAGATGTCCCAGTTTGTTCCCCTCTTATAGAACTCGCTGGCAGTGGCTGCTGAGGGGGCAAAGTTCACATAGTCTGCGCTGGGGTAGGAGAAGTACTCTGCGGCTCTGAGGGTGTCCAAGTGCTCGGCCTCGCAGGACGCGCAGTAGCAGACGGAGCTGCTGGCTGAGGAGAAGCAGTCGTACTGCGTGTACGAGAGCAAGTGCGAGGAGGCGTAGTCTTCCGGGGGATAGCCACAGTTTCTGGTGTCCAGAGAAGGGGGAGAAGTGTAATTCTCCGGCACACACGAAGATGCCTGCGCCAGCGAGTAACTGTAGTCTAAGGAACCAGACAGAGTGGAGGAATCCGAAGGCGATCCTGGGGTCTAGAGAAAGCCAAGGAACAAAGAACTTGATCATTCAGACAGGATTAAAAAAGCTGAATAGAGAGGATTTATTAACTCCGAGAAAGAACATGAGGGGGGAAAACACAACACAACACAACACCCAGCCCAACCCAGGGCTGCAGAAGTAATTTTATTTGCTGACTGCATGATTTCAGGACACCTTATTCTGTATTTGCCTTTTTCTTCCCCAACAATAAATCGCCTTGCTTCACTGGCTTCCTTTGTTATAACCAGGCTTTAGAGGATGCTTTGTTCTTAAGCCACAAAATCCCATTGTGCTCTAAGTCACCTGCACGTCCAATCTTGCTGTGGGCCACAATATAAGCGGCAGGTGGCCCCCTGGATGTTCCTCCACACCCTTGACCGTGGAGAACAACGTGAGCGCACACAGGTGCTACTGGGGTCTTCAGGGAGCCAGTGTCTGGGAGACTCCAAGACGTGCATCTACTCTTACAGTCGCGGAAGTCTTGTCCCCAGAGGAGAAAGGTACCTTCTGCTTTCTCTTAAGCAGGCCTCCAGTTATTACTGAGAAAGCCTTCTTTGGAAGCCAGAAGGGAACTCGATGACTGGGGTCCTGTGTGTGTATCCTGTGGAGTTAATTTCTTATACCCTGAAAATTTAGTCTGATACCTACACAGACTTTTGACAAAGCAAAAGAAAAAAGTATGTATGTTAAAAAAAAAGTTTAAAAAAACTATATGAGTATCTAAAAGACATTGCAAACAACTGGTGTCTACTAATGGAAATCCTACTCCATTTTAAATACCATATTTTCAAACACATGAGGTTCATCAAGAATAGAGAATCCAAATTCTTTGAAGTATGAGGGCTCCTTTTTTACTAGCTGTCTCAGACCCAAATGAGTTCTTGTGTCTACACCAGACCCAAACCACCAGTTAGTGGAGCCAGTTCAGTTCCAGAAGGAAACAAAAGCCCCTCATTGGAATGACGGTTTGGTACTGTGTAGACGCAGCCTTAATGCCATTTTCCAGAAAATCCAAGGACCACTGTTAAAATCAATGATTTCCAATTCACAGATGTCTTAACTAGAGTTTAAAAACATTCAGTGAATATTGCCAGGAAACCTCTTTTTATTGCCACACACCACTTGACTTGGGCGTAGCCGCCTTGGGAAACCATAATCACTCGTGTATCCAGAGGTTTGCCCCCTGCAATGTGTGGTTACCCCGACCCCCACTGAGTTTTCAATGGCTCTCTGCTCATTTCCTGGATGCCTTCCTGGTTGATAGTGTTCCTGTGATTTCTCACGAGATGATGCAAACCCTCTTACAAAGCATTACTACCCCAGAGTAGGCAACAATCAGGTTTTGTAAAGAACTGAGATAAATTACCAGGCTCTGGTTAAAGCAGAAAGGGGCAGCTTGGAAGCTGTCAGGGCAATAGTGCGGAGTGCTCTGCGTGGAATTGAACGAAGGGTCCAGGTGTGTCTCTGTCTGAAGGTAGGAATCAAAGATCTGGTCGAGGCAGCTTGTATTTTCTTCACAAGAAACACAACTGGAAAATTCTCGGGGTTGAAAATAATTGGGCACAGAAGAAACTGGTTCAGTCTCAAAATACATCCCTAGAAGAGAAAGGGGAAAAGAGATTTTTGTGATTGTTGTTGTTGTTTAAAAATTATACTTACGACTTTGAATAAAATTCTATATTCTGAATATTTACCACGTCTAGGGGAGAAGGGGGTCTTATGAAGTTCTAGAAAAGTTAACAGGCAGGCAATTTGTATTTTTTCATTGCCCTCGTGAATTTGAGTCCCAGTGGATCGAATCTGGTTAATAATGTGGAAAGTGGCTGTAAATGTGGCCAGGGCAAAAATCAAAAGAATGACAATCCGACCTGTGTCCAACTGTCACAGTCAAATAATGGCTCAAGGCTCTATTTTCTTGGACTATGAGGCATCAACATCCCATCTGCAGTTCAAGTAAACCTCACCTCTCAGAAGTAACATACCACACTGTGCGAGGCTTTAGGAAAGCTTCTGAGGTCATGGGAATCAATTCTCTTGATTTAGGCTTATTGCTTTCCTAAACTTTTCATGCTTACTCAGTAACTTAAACTTCGAGGAGTGATACAATGGCAATGCAAATGATAAAAACAGAAACCAAGAATGTGAAGTGAATCAGTAGTACTTGCTACAAATTACAAAAAGCAAAAATGTTTCCTTAGGAAACATGTTCACATGCTAACAAAATTAAAATAAATTGTTAGCTACCAAACAAACCTATTCTGAAAACAAGACTCCTCTGCCTTTTTATTATTAATAGGTTCGCTTTCTGATCGCTGGCCTTAAATGCTCAAAGAAGACAGGCTTAGAGTGCATCCATCAGAGGACAATAGAACACTGCATTTTTTGAAGCCTCAAGGTTCCTTCAGGTTAAAAGAAAGTGGCACGGTCAGTGGCGAGCTACCATAAGCACAGATTTCCTTGTACACGAAGCACCGAACTGCTGGCTGGCACAGGTAACACAATTATTCGAATTGGGCTGAGAACACTCATAGTTGTTTGAGCTGCTTCCCGGCGAGAGAGAGAAGGGGAAGGAAGCCCCGTTGGTGGCTGGCTAGACACTTAATCAACAGGAGCAAAGGCAGTATTCTAGAACCCGAGGGTGTCCTGTATACCACCTAACAGTGCATTAGAAAGGATAACAAGTTTCTGAAAACGATTCTGATCTGTGAGTCAAGTTTAGTGACTCGGCGATGAGGGACTGCAGTACATGCGAAGAACCAGCTCTCAGGACAGGACAGGAAGCCGCAAACAGATGTTGCAGAAGCAAGGACAAAAATGTGCCCTTGCTGGGCTTGTATCTGGAGTCCCTATGCCTCGTTCACCTTCTGATTGGTTGGATTCCAATTAAATAGTGGTGTCTATCTTAACCCCCGAATCAAGCACTGAGAGACTTAGAGATGGACTTCTGAAAGAGGTTTGGGGGGAACGGTGATGCTGGTTGTACTGACCTGCAGGAGATGGTGGGACTGGGTCTGGAAGGCGGATGCCGTTGCCTCCGGGCAGCTGCGAAAGCAAGAACAGGACCACAGAGCTCATGAACTCAAAGTGCTCTCAGGGGAAAGCGAAGACATTCTCCCATGAACTTTGTTGCCTTCTGTTCTAAGGTAAGCCAGATTCTTTCTTCCAAAAAAAAAAAAAAAAAAAGGTGGCTATCGTGACATACAACCAATGTTCTGTTTTTTTTTAGATTCAGCTCTTATGTCGGCTTGGGGTTATTTCCCCCCAATATCAAATTTTCCCACTTAAATTTTAAATTTAAATTTAGATAAAAATGAATGTAAATGATTTGTATATTACAGAGAAATGGAATAGTTCGAGAATACCCAGTAAACAGCCTTTCTATTAAATGATTCAATTTAAAATGAATAAGAGCTAACTTATTTAATCCCAACCATTTGTGACTTAGTCCATCATTTTCTTCAAAATTTTCATATACTCTCTGGCTGCTTAGCGTTAGGAATTTGTTCTCCCAAAAGGACACAATTTCTAACTTTGCTAATCCTGAAGAGCTAAAACTATGCACGTGTTTACTAGCTACGAAATATTACAGTAGAAAATACTTTCTTCAAACTGTAGTCAGTGAGCTGAAGCCTCTCTACATTCTAGGTAATGCTCGGGAAGTATTTCAACTCTTTATATGAGTTGCTTTTTTCACTACTCTATCTGAATACCTGAGATTTAGTGACATTTATGAGATTAACCCTCTTAACTATTTAAAATAAAGCAGCCTGTCTCTTCCCATTGAACTGATAATTGTACTGAGTAATTCAGGATTTTTTTTTTTTTTTTTTTTTTTAGGGTTTCAGATGGTGCCTTTAAAGTTTAAAGGGACCAGCATTGCTCTGCGGTCTATGCTGGGAAGCCAAGCTCACCCCACCTCTCTCTGGGATCCCCAGCTGTACTCACTCCCACAGCGCTCCGCCAGGGCACCCCTGCCAGCCGCTGCTGAAACAGGAGGTGGTGTTAATTTTGAAAATGATCCATGCCGTAATGTCATGAACCAGGAAGCTGGAATCCTTCACCAGCTCTTCATGCAAATATTTGGCTGCAGCTTGAGCTGAAGACCTTGGAAGGAGTGGGTTTTTAAAAAATCTGCTTCACGGCAGAGCTCACATTAACCCCATTCCTCCCCGGGAACGGTCTGTTTGTCCGCCTACCCACATTATCTCCCTCAGGTATGTTTACAGTCTCCTGCTCGATATTATCTTTCTAGTCATGGGTTCACTTCCTACTTTGCTCCAAGAATACAAAGAAAGGCACCTTTCTCTTAGGTTTCAAAACGGCACAAAAATCCACACTCTACAATTTATAAAAACACATCAAGGCTGTTTTTAAAAAATTGGTTATAAAAGGGTAAAGTGTATCTTTTCAGAAATACTCAAGTTTCCCTTTCTCCTAAAGGTAAAAGAAGAGTGTGTGTGTGTGTGTGTGTGTGGGGGGGGGGTGTTTGTAAATTGATCTGGCCAAAATAAGGTTTTTTTAGATCAAATTTAAAAATCTGGCATGCACACATTTCTCCCGGCACTCTTTGTCACCTGGCATTTGCCTCGATCTATAACTTCCATTCATGATTGCCTTCTTAAAATTTCAAATGGTGGATACTATTCTGACTGTATAACAAATTAAGATAAATAGCTTCCTGCTTTGTATATTTGATAGAATTAACTCTCTCCTTGTCTTGAAGCTTCCCAGAGGCATCCTTTGACCACTGAACAAATTGGAGATCATCTCGGGAAACCAAAAGGTCCATACCAAGAAGCAGGCATACAATTTCCCCTGACAGCTGGCCTCCTTGAGGCTGAGTGTACCCTCACCGCTTTCCTAGAATCCCAGATCCTTCTGATGGTTCTGAGTGAGGGGTTTTACATCTGGCTCTCCTGATTAAATCATCTGTGTGTTACTTCTCTGTGCCTGTGAGGGCACGGGCCGATATAATCTTCCAGGAAGCCAAGAGCAGGCTTTCTGTGCATGTCCCTGCAAGGCATTGGTTCAAAAGTACTGCTTTATTATTTCTTGGGGGTGGTGGTGGTGGGGGGGAATTCAGAAAAACTTCGATAAATCACAGAGCTCCAGGAAACGGATACTGGTAAGACACACAAGTGAAATGTTTTACCCTTTGCTTTCATTCCCGCAGTTAGCTAACAAGGGGAACAGTGGCCAAACCAACCTGTAAGAGGCCAACAGCAATAAAATCACCATGCCCACGTGGGACTTCTCCAGGTGCATCGAAGCAGAATTCTACCACATACCAAACTCCTTAATGAAAGATTATACTTTGTTGTGACCATCCTGATGATTTTTTTTTTTTTTTGCATCAGAGGAATTTCCCAGTTCCCTTGTTCCTGGTTTTATTAATTTTATAACCATCTCTGTTACTGAAGGAAGTGATGGTTGAGACTACCAGACTTCCGCTCAGCAGAGCTGGATCTGCAGAAGGATGAATTTAGGGAGCCCAGAGGTAGAAATGGTTTTTGTTTTTGTTTTGTTTTGTATTTTTTACATTAAGAGTAAGACGACCTTGGCCCTATTTTTAGCTCTGCCTTTAGTAACTGTAAGACTTTGAACTTCAGCTCTAATAGAAGCATGCAGATCCCTATTTACCTCACTTGGTTGTTATAAGAACTAAATGAAATAATGAGTGTGTAAGAGCGCTTTCTCTTAACCACTGTAAAAACCCTCTGCAAATGGGAGGAAGCTTTATGGTGTTGGCTAGAATTCTGTACATGGAGGTACTAACTTCTCCAATGAATGTAAAAAAAAAAAAATCTGTGCTTTACAGGCTAATCACAGCAAGCTTACACCTGAGCTCGAAACTCTGAGCAAAGGGAGCGAAGGGCCATTACTGGATAGCTGGCTTTTAATTCTTGGTTGTAATTTTATTTTAGTTGCTTTTCACAAGTAATAATAATGACAGCTAAGATTTATTGAGCACTTGCTAAATGGAAAGCACTCTCCTAAGTGCTTAATATGCAATAACTCATTCAACCCTCAAAATCCCATCGTCTCCAGCTTAAAGATGTGGACACAGGTGATGAGCCCGAGGAGTTGCTCCAGGACACGCACATACCACGGAGAAGCTGAGACCTGAACCCAGTCCACTGGTTCTAGAACCTGTGCTCATCACTCCTGTATCATTTGCCTCTGCCCACAAAGGCCCATTTCAGGAAGCTGTGCATTGCATACAAACAGCGCCAGGCTCAGAAACCATTGTGGGGAGAATGCCAATAAGCTGGAGACGGGACCAATCCTAACACTGGCGATGTGGGCTCGTCTGTCACGTCCCACATCCACACAAGCAACCCACAAGCAACGGTACGATCAAGGGCTTTCAGCGATGAATTACCCTCTGTTGGAGGAAAAGCCCAACTAGGTTATTTAGTTTTGCTGCTGCCCTGAGCACTCTTGGCAGTACTGTCTGCTTTAGAAAGTATATACAGTGGCAGGGTACCCTTATGCCTGCCCATATCACCTCGTGATAACCTGGAACTGCTTAAGGCTTCACATGAAGGAGGTGGTTCTATACCCCGACTTGTCTCTTCTGCAGACGCATGGCCCATTTCTGCTGGGAACTTCCTATGCCTGGTGATTTACGGATAAATGTCCTCAGAGGCTGGGTTTCATAAGAATGAGAAGCAGGGGGCATTTCCACAGAGCTTCTCTCCTTGAAGGGTGCGCTAAATTGAAATGAGTTTCTGGGAGAGAGTTTCTTTGCGCGTGTGAGGGCACACGCACGGTCTTCCCACCAGAATAACACCCTGCTGACCTGCTGGCTGCTGCTCTCCCTGCACCTGGCCGACAAGCCCTTTACATTCAACTATGATCAGTGAGGGAGGAGCTCCCCCCAGATCCTGAGCCCCACAGCACGCTCTAGCTGTTCTTTGTGGCTTCCTGCGCTGAACTGGGAAGACATGCAGCACAAAAGTTGGCCAGGTCTGGGGATGGTGACTGAGCTTACTGTGACCTCCTACACCTTTCCAGACACAGGGTTAGATGAGGCCGAAGGCAAGGCGGGGAGCAAGGGAAGGGCTTATGCTTACGGTTCCCCCTGAGGCAGCCTGGTGGGCCCTTCTCTGCTGCAGCAGCTCCTTCACGGTTATCTTCACCCGGACACCTTGATACACCTTTGGTTTTTCTGGGGAAAGGCAACTGAGTCAGTGGTCAAATGGGAGGTTTGGATGTCAGACTGGGATGTAGGGGGTCCTCCTTATAGGCTATGAGGAGGGAGGCCAGGTTTCTAAGTTTGGAGAATGCTGAAAGACAGGTGGGAAGGAACCCCAAATTTCACCAACTTGAAAGGGTGAGGAGAAGCTGGGCAGGTTTCAGGGCCCTAGTGGGAACAGAACCTGTGAAGATCTGTGGGGCCACCCGCCCCAGGCTAGGCCCTATCCCTAGACCAATAGCACACAGGGTTTTCTGCTCAGGAATGTGGAGAGCAGCCTAGGGAAGCTCACCACCTTGGCTAAATTAGGGGAACCGTGGGCTCTGGGCCCAGCCTGGGAGAGGGAATTATGGGCCTGGGAGGGGCCCACGGCCAAAGCAGGGGCGCCTTCTCTGATCTGGAGCGGGTGACGCAGCCCACCCCACCGCGATGCTCCCACCCGTGTGTTAGATCTGAGTCCTCATCTTCCCCACCAGGCCAAGTGCGGCTTCTGGGGAGGCTCTAACCTCTACATGCCCTTGGTCTGGAAGCCAGCCCTGGGACAAGCGGCGGGCGGGGGTGGGGGGCGGGTTGGAGAGCCCTGTCCTCGGGCAGCTGAGGGACTTGCTAGACCGACCACAGGAAAGGGACCAGGCCCGGGGCACGCACTCCCCCCCTCCCGAATTTGTCTTCGGCCCTGTCTCCCTGGCCCCCTTTCTCCGCCTTTCCCGCTCTCCATCTTTTCCTCCTCCCTCCTTGGGCCCCCGCTCCAGCTCTCCCTTCTTCCCGTCGCTCCCCACGCCCTCCCCTTCTGGTGCAGGCGTCTCTCCGCAGCGCACCGAGCCTCCGGCCACGCCGAGCGGGGCTCTCGGGACGGCGCAGCCCGCGGGGAGGCCGCCCTCGGGGCTGGCGGGGCCGGGCCCGACTGCGCGGCCCGCGGGGAGGCCGAGCGGCGCCAGAGGGTTGGCGGGGAGGGAGTCCGGGCGCGCCAGGAGCGGGGCAGCCGCGGCCCCGGGTCGGCCCGGCGGAGCCGCAGTGAGTAGGTGAGACTCGGCGGGCTGCTGGGCCATGCGGGGCCGGGCCGGCGAGGTTTCGCGATCGGGGGCGGCCGCGGGAGCGCGGGCGATTCCGGCGCAGACCTCGACCCTGGAGTGAGCGCCGGGGCAATTGCGCGGGGAGGGGCGGGTAGCCCGGGCGCCGGGCCACAGAGCAGGGCCGCCAGCGCCGCGCCTGGTCACAGCCGAGACCGCAGCCGGACGGCAGGGAGCCCCCGCGCCGGGTCCGGGGAGCTAGGGGGTCTCCCCGGGAAAGGAGGCTGCGCTGTTCGCCGCCCAGACCTACGGAACCCCGCGCCTGGCCCGCAAGGCCTGGGCTCCGCGCCTTCGCGGCGGTCCAGTCTCGCCCAGCCGCCCTCCCCGAGCGGCTCGTGGCTCCGGTGGGCAGTGGGTGCAGCCTCGGGGCCGCAGAGGGGCTGCCACCGCCCACACCTGTGCGGCGGGCGGCGCGCGCGGCTCGAGTCCCGGGCTCACCGTGAGCCTCTAGCTCCGCCCGCCGCCGCTTCTGGGCACGCAGAGTCCGCGCCGAGAAGTGCCAGGGTCACAGCCATGGTGAAGTGGAAGGGCGGGTGGGGGACCGGGGTACGCGGACGTCCGCAGTGGCCCAGCGAGCCTCTGGGCCTCTGGCCTGGGGAGCAGGCGCCGAGTGGGAGCGGCCAGAGGTGGCCCGTGCCCTCTCGGGATCCCCGGCTCATACTCGCATGCCCTGACTTTGTGCCTCTCTGTTCTGTGCAGGAAAAGCTGTGGAAATACACCCGGATCGCAAGGCCCCTGGCTCGCGTGAGCCTACCCCAGGAGAAGCAGCCCAGTTACCCGACATGGTGGTCAGCAGACGCTGGGGCGCTGGCTGGATGCTGAAGCTGCAGGGACTCGGCGCCTCCCAGGGCTCCTGTGCAGGGAGAGAAGCAGAGATGCAGCATTTTTAAAGTTTCACAAAGCATCCAGCTGCACCCAGGTTCCTGGAGCAGGAGACAAACAGAATTAATGTTTTATACCTTCGGGTATAGGTTTGAGTTTTTTCCCCCTCATGCCAAGTATTTAAAACCTCTAGAAACCCATGATTTGACAATCAATGATTGCGCGATACTTTCAATTTGAATATTCAAAGGCTTCACAAAATGGACTATCTTCTGCAGAAATCCTGCACACAGCCTCCCCACAGACAGTCCAAAGAAACAGGGAGTGAGACCCCTTTGGGTCCTGGGCCTTGCTTTTAGTGTATTTTAAACATTTTGCCCACCTTTCCACAGACAGAGCAGGAGTCCTCAAAGATGCTCTGTATTTCTGCCTCAAAGGCAGCTCCGGGAGCCCCGAGTGACTTAGGGGGCCCTTCATGACCGCCCGAGCCAGGCTGGCCCATCAGACTGATTCCTGTATCCCTAGTCTCTGTTTTAAGGGAAAATCTCGGCTTTCGGGGAGTGAACATGGCAGCCAGCAGGTTCGGCATAGGAGGGAGTCACCCTGGCTCCAGGTTATAGGCCTCAGGCCTGGCAGAGGCCTCAGCTCTGTGTCTCATCTCCTTCTGGCCCCGCCTGGCCACCCGTGGCTTCCCTGCCTTTGGTCAGCTCTCTGCCTGGGCTCCCGACACTGCCGGTTCAAGTCAGAATGCCTGCCCATTCAGACCCTTTGCTCCTCCACCAGGAGCTGGGATGTCTGTGGGGCCTCACCCTCGAGATTTTCCAAGGCTGGCGTCTCTTGCACTGTGAGGTTCCCCCTCCTCTCCTCTTTCTCTGTCTTGAGCCGTCCCTGCCCTTTGTGCTGCAGGAACATGTGTTGAGAAGCAATGATTAGGTTGACTCCTGCTCATTTTGGCTGAAAGGACATGGATTTGTGTTCAGGCCTTCTCACTTTGCGTGAGAGGTAGGAAATTCTTGACACCAGGCTGCCAGGCTGGTGCAAGCCTGAGCCCCTCCCAGACGACACAACTGTGCTGGGTTATGTTGTCGGAGGACTTGTGGTGCCTCTTCCTTGTGATTGGAAGCTCAGGAAAACAGGAGTGGTCCAGAGAGGAAGTGAGTGCCAGGCCAGACCCCCTTCTAGTCCCTGAGGGAAGAGGGCAGCCCCAGAAGACAGAGAAACCGGCTGGGGTTCCCTTTGCAAATAAGCCAAGACATTCCCAGGATGCCAGGCCAGGTGATGGTTACGATGGTTACAGGCCTCTGCTCCCTGAGTTCTCTGAAATGCCAAGAGTGGAGCTGAGCCCCATAGGCCCCAGAAAAATCATCCGGATTCCGGTAATGGGTCCATTGCAAGGTAGGACAGGCCCAGATGGGGGAGTGGGGTTCTCCGAGGGGACCAGGCATTGGAGTCTGGGGTGGGGAGGAGCTGCTTGGCAGGGCACTGGGGCTGGGAACACTTGAGATGGCACCTGGCCCTGGAGGGCAGGACAGGGGTGTGTTTGTCTCTAGCCCAGCTGGAATCTGTCAGCCTCTGCAGTCTCTTTCCGTGGAGGCCTCTGAGCCTGTGTCCTGAGTTTTCCTGATGGGCTTCAGGCCTGAGGACCAGACTCGGGAGGAGGGGAAGGACACTGGGAGCTCAGAGACCCCCTGTTTCCTCTCTCCCTGCCCTGCCCGTCTGGGGAATAGTGAAC
Source organism: Ursus maritimus (assembly GCF_017311325.1). NCBI lineage: Eukaryota > Metazoa > Chordata > Mammalia > Carnivora > Ursidae > Ursus > Ursus maritimus. The sequence goes on from NW_024424008.1 coordinate 55,621,590, forward strand.
AAAACTGTGGACACAGGGAGGGTCTCTTGTCCTCAAAGCTTCATCCATTACTTCTTTTCTCTTTTGTCTTTCTCTTTTCTGTTTTTCACTTATTTTTTGTTTGCTTTGTAAAATCTTTCTTTTGGACTTTCTATTTACTTTTTTCCAAGTTAGTTTCTTTCTTTCTCTCTTTCTTTCCCTTCCTCCTCCCATCCTCTCTTTTCTTCCTTCCTTCTTTTCTTCCCTCCCTCCCTCTCATTCTTTCTTTTTTTCTTTCTTCCTTTCATCCCACCTCCTGTCACTGCCTTCCCCGTTTCTCGCCTGCATTGCTGTTCCCCCCCGCCCCCCCCCCCGAGTGTGTCAGTTTCCCTCTGTTCTGGGTGCTTTCTCATTTCTTCAGGCTTACTCTCTTTGCTAACCTCTCCTTTTGCGTGGAGATGGGCAGCGGTGCCAGGAGGCCACTGAGCTCCCCCGGCCTCATCGCTGCAGCTGATGCTGATGTTTGGCTCCAGGGTATTCGCAGAAGGCGGGCGGAGGCTGGGGCCACGAGAGATGAGGTCCTTGGAAGTCACAGGGTCTGTGGAGACAACGAAGACCTCTGTCCCTTCCTTGAGAAGCCTCTGCCTGAACCACGGCAGCAGTTCTAGGGGCTTCCATGTTGGCCCCTGCGCTCGGCATGGGTGTTCCAGCGCCATTGCTGGCCGGCAACCTCAGAAAACCGGGTTTCCTCAGGCCTGAGCCCCGTTTTGAGAAATACGTCTCCCGGTTTTTACCCCGACATGAAGGAGTTTGGGTTTCTATCATGTGTTTCTATCCTTGTGAAACCCCAGCACAGATAGTTAAGATCCAGTCATCGTGCTTGTGGGTGCAAAGGAGAGTCCTTTCTAATGAGTTCCGTGACTCCTACAGATCCGTGTGTGTCATGAGCCTGGAGCAACCAGGTCTAGCCCGAGACCCCGTGGAGTTGGATGGTCCTCACAGGAGAATTTTCTAAGCCGTGTCATTTGTTGAGTGTTTACTGGACATCCGGCACTGTATTGTATAGACTCCGCGTGTCACGGAGGAGGCTCGAGGGGCGAGGGCCACGCCCAAGATTTCCGAGCACAGGAATGGCAGGACCGGGTCTCAAACTTGGTAAATCTGCCACCAAAGCTCTTGCTCTTCACCATCAATGCTGTCTTGCTGATCCTTTATAACAGAGGCTTTCGGCCTTTTTTGACTTGAACCCACGATCATAAGTCCATTTCACACGCTCACATACTGTATCACAACCCTTACGTGTTTATGTAACGAATCTCTCATGAAACAATGTACACCTATGTATACGAGGCATTCTGACCTTTCCTATCCTATTTTTTCCCATTTCATTCTATTTGTAAAAAATATATGCTGGTTGGGCATCATGAAGATAATTTGCTGACCCACGAATGAGTTGTGACCAGCACTGGAAAAATTCTGTGAGATGGGCAAACATGCTTGTCAGCTCCGTGCATGTGAAAGTATTTGGTTGTGCTGTTTGTGTTCCTGTCAGGGTGTGTGAGGAGACCCAGGCAGGACAGCATGCCGACTTGAAAGGACTCTGTAAGGATTGGGGGTGCCAGAACCCCTGAAGGGGAGACCGGCTAGAGGAGAGGGTGAGCTGTTCATTAAGCTAATTACAGTTTGTGCTTCTCAGACTAGGGACTTTTCCTTCTCGCTGGGGGCCTTGTCACCTCCAGGGTGTCTGCCCTGAAATCCTGATAATCAATCTGGGGTTTTAATAAAAGACTGAAAAAAAAATGTTGTGAGCTTTCAACAGGCTTTAACAGGCTCACTTGCTTAAAAATATAACACAGGGTCCTGATGTTTGGATGTTGAAAGGGACCTTTGAGCTGTTGAATGAGTCTTAGAGTCTTTTTCCAACATTCCTGCTGGTGGTCAGCCAGCCTCTGGCTCCCTCCACCACTTGGCTGAGCTCCTGGCCTATGGGGGACATGCGTGGAGGAAATGGGAGCCCTGTCTTTGTAAGCTAGCCTGTTCCACCATTTAAATAGAATGATCATTGATTGAACCAAAATCCAATTAGGTATTAATTGTGTACCAACTATGTACCAGGCATGATAGCAAGCACCAGGAACACAAAGGCAAATCAATCCTGGTTTCTGCCATCAGCTGCTCTGTAAATAACATGGGATACTGATCACCTCCTCTGGCCAGGTCCCATGCTAGGCCTGAAGAAGTCATGCCCAGCTCTGCCCCTGCCCCAGGCCATTTCTTTTTGAGGCTTATTATTTGTAGTTTCTCTAGTTTTTCACATATTCTAGTTTTCCAGGCCTCTGGGCCACTGAGCTCAGAAACCCTCTAGTTTGTCACTGACCTTCTTAGAGTCACTGAGTACCCAGAATAATGGGAATAGAATACATTTATTTTAAAGTTTTAAATGGAATATTTAACTGAATTTTTTGGCAGGCTTTCATATGCAAATGACACTGCAGAGCATTTTATTTTCCCCCCAAAGTAGGAGATTTCATGAATATGAAAAGACTTTCGGTATAAGGAAAAAGGGGGTTTATTCCCTCCAAATTTGACTACAGCTATAAAATTCTCTTTATTAATGCAAAGTTCCTTTGTCATTTTGACTTTGGGACACTGTTACCAAACCTTGTGGGAAATATCAAGTTCCAAAAACATGGCAGAAACAAGCCCTTCCTGGGCCCAGAGTGAACGTTTGGTCCATATGAAAATGACCAGGAAGACTCACAGATGGAAGGTGTTTAATGACTGGTGGTCACTCAGGCTCTTCCCGTAAAACATATCCAAAGTGTTAACTTTCCCTTAAGATGCTTCTGTAGGGAATAAACATTTGATAATTTATCGTTTAAGTAAGGAAAATACTGTCAGATACTGCTTGAAAAGTTTACCTTTTACTTAAAACAGTTTTATTATGCAATATTTGAGACATATGAAAGCATATGAAGATGACTGTACTAAAAGCCTATGAATATATTACCAAGGTTCAGAAGGAAAAAAAATGAAATGATCTTTCACTTATGACTAAATTAATTTACTAAGCATTAAGCTTTTGGATTATTCCACTCAAGTATTTCGTTAGGAAGAAGGTCAGTTTTCCTAAGACACAAGAGCTAATTCTCAAATATCATTTGTTTTGTCCATATTTTCTTCCTTTTGGAACTTGTAAAGATTTTTTACTGTCCCCTTCTTTTGGCCTGTAATGTACTAACAATGATAGTACGTATTGCAAACCCACACCCCTTATTTGTCAGAGGTTAAGAGTAGAGGACACTTTTGTATCCAAGATCAAAGATAATATGGTATCATCATTTACAGATAATATTATAAGATTTTCTTCTTATTTACTTAGCCTGATCTTTAGGGATTCTAGTTCCATATCTATTTATCATATTTGTTTTATTTACACCAGAGATAACACCCAACTTCGAATAACTTTTATTCATCAGATTTCTTAGCAACAATACGCGTAGATACTAAATGAATACATAAACATTCTTCCGTCCTATGTCAAAGTTCAGTAGTATTCCTTCTTAGAGGAATTTAAAAATACTAAGCCAATCATCTTAGATATAGTACCACTCCTACTATCAACATTTGCAGAGACTATGGCTAGTGTGAAATACTAAACGCGGTTGGGTTTTCTTACACATCAGTCTCAGAGAGATGTGACCCACAGTCAGGTTCTAAAGAGTTAATCATTTTTGTGGTATAATTTTAGTTCAATTTAACAAGAATTTTAGTGAGCACCTGTACTATGCTGGGCACTAAGCCAGATGCTGGAGACACATCGCTGAGCCATTCCTGAGTCCCCTGGTTGGTAAGTCTGGTCAGAGACTCGCTCTTCGGCTCCGGTGGAGATCCTGCATCTAGGCTGTCTAGGGTCGGTACTTACCAAATAGGGTCTGTGAAGGATCAGTGTAATGTTTTGAATAGAAAAGATACTTGAGACAGAACCCAACGGTAGGACCTAAAGAAAGTATGATTTTGGTGTGTGGTTGGTAGAATCACTATAATGTTAAGGTGACTTAAACCTGGGAACCGTCAATAGTTTTTTGGGGTTTTTTTAAATTTATTTATTTAACAGAGAGAGAGAGACAGCCAGCGAGAGAGGGAACACAAGCAAGGGGAGTGGGGGAGGAAGAAGCAGGCTCCCAGCAGAGCATGGAGCCCGATGTGGGGCTCGATCCCAGGACCCCGGGATCACGCCCTGAGCCGAAGGCAGACGCTTAACGACTGAGCCACCCAGGAGCCCCTCGTCAATAGTTTTTTAAGCGTTACTGATGTTTTATTTCTTGTGAATGTATTATTGAGATTTACATATTTTAAAAAAAGAGCACAAAGATACTAGTAATGCTTATTTTTTAAAAGATTTTATTTATTTATTTTTGTGAGAGAGAGAGAAAAGTTGGGGGGGGCAGAGATTGAGAGAGCACAAGCAAGAGTGAGGGGAAGGGCAGAGGGAGAAGTAGACTCCCCCCTGAGCAGGGAGCCTGACGCGGGGCTCAAGCCCAGGATCCCAGGATCCGGACCTGAGCCAAAGGCAGACACTTGACCGACTGAACTACCCCGGTGCTCAAACAGTTATATATATATATGTGTGTGTGTGTGTGTGTGTGTGTGTGTGTACATCGGTATGTATGTACGTGTATATTTTACTATTGGGATTAGGAATTCTCTTCCCTTTGTGGAATTTCTTGCAGAGAATTCTAGTACTTTAGAGTACTAGAGAATTTCCTCCCCTACCACAATAGTACCATTATATTCTATTATTAACGAAGCTGTAGCAAGTCATACTGCTCATTTAAGAGCATTTATAAAACAAACGAGGTAAAGATGCGGTTTTCTTTCATTGCCTGGAGTTTGCATAACATTACAAGAGGAACACAAACACTCTCAACTACATGCTTTTACTGTCTGTTTCCAGTGATTTTGGGGAGGATTGTGTATACTTCAGTGTTTGCAGGGGCAAATTCGCTTTCTGGTTCTTCTGACATTATTATCTAGCCAGCTTTCTTGGGGAACATGAACTTGCCACCACCATTTCTGCTTACCTTCAACCTTAAAGGACCTAAAAGAGATAGTGTTTTGAACCTGAGTTCTCTGATTTTCCCTGCTTTCTCCAGGAAAGTTAGGGATCTGAGGATAGCAGGTATAGGGAAGGAAAGGGAGATGAGGATGAGCATTTTTCCCCCTGATGCTGGCATCGTGCATTATTATGACCAGACTAAGTCCCCAGCATGCAGAGGGACATAGAGCATACTTGAGTGGGAAACAGGATAGAGAAATAGGATTCATTTCTGTGTCGTAATTTTGTAGCTTGGTTTCACTTTTTGACAAAGTATTGTCAACTCCCAGAACAACAAACCTGAACCAAACTGAAATATAGTAATAACATAGAAACACATTGTCAAGCTCACTAGAACTCCCCCAAATCATTTACCACTTGGAATTACTAACACCACTCCCCAGGCCTCCACCCCCTTTAGACCAGGTAGCTTAAATGGATACTTGATGCAATATAAACCTTTCTTGTAAATTAGTTCTGTGAAGCACCATGAAAGGGCTTGGAGGCTTTAAGAAGAACGCGGATCGCACTGCACTCCCTGCATTTACCTCCGCTCGGAGGTCTGGACACATGGTCTACACAGGAGAACTGTGTTGTGTGCTACTTTGTAACAATGGTCAGCAGCGGATGACTGGAATTATTATGAAATGTATACAACCAATTTAGAAAAAAATGGCTTTTGAGACCCAGATCTCTTCTTTCAGATGCAGGGACCTGGATGACAGATGCCTCTGCCAAAGATCCTGGGACCAGGACTGAGGAAGTCTCACTGGACTTAAAGAGTAGCTTTCTTGCCCACAGTGGAACTTGACCCTTTCCAGTGAAGAGCTAATATGGAGCAAATAGAGATCAGGCTGTGACAAGGTGTGGTGAGAGGGAGGAAGTAGGGCAGGGGACCCGGGGGAGGGCAGCCCAGTGTCTGGGGACCATTAATGTTCCTTCCTGACCTGCTCCTTTGGGAATGCTCTGTCCCATGAGGCTCCGTATCCAAGCATTTCCATGCGCACTCCATAACTTGGGAGTGTATTTGCTTAGCCAGAAGATATCCACTAAGGCACAGAGAAGGAGGAGTATCAATTAGCCACTTCTAAGTGTGAATTACTGTCCGTATTTGTTTTTTCTGGACTCCTACACCAGGGGTAGAGCATAGGACACTGTAAGAGAAGATGTGATAGAAACTGTATTGAGTGGCTTTAGACAACCGGGTGGAACCGGGTGGAACCAATGGGCCCCCAGGAGATGGAAGGAAAAGGCATTGGGTCAAGAGGGACCAGAGGGGTCAGGAAAATGTGATAAGGGAATAAAGGAAGGAAGGTGGCAGGAAAGTAGTAGAAGGCATGGGGATGGGACCCATGGGCCTTGACCTATGCTTTGCAAAGTCAGTGTGTGTGAGGTTTTATGACAGGCTTGACTTACAGCCAGGCCCGCTGTTGGGTGGGAGTTGCTGTCAACTCAACTGGCAAAGGAATCTACCCCGATCAAATGTACAGGAGACAGAGGGAGGCTCCAGATGTCAGCGTCTTCATTTATACGTGGTAAGAGCTGTCTGTTTTGGACCAATGAGCCACCAGCAAGGTCTTTCTTCAAACGGCACATGTTGTGGGTCAGGCTACTGGTGCACACCTGGCCATAGGTCCTTCTCCAAAGCCCCTGTACTTCTTGGTGTTTTGTGGTCTGTTGTTTCTTGCCAACAGCCCAGCTATGCTCTCGGCATTTTCTTTCTTTATTCTTATTGGATCACAGAACACTGCTTTTACTAATCCACTCTAACGACTATGGGTTTTTCCATCAGAAAAACAATGTCTGGCTTAATTAAGGCTACGATGGATCAAAGAAAGTTTTGGGCCCATATCATTTTTTGGATTAGACCCATTTTTGGACATCCTAGACTCTAGGGCAGGGTCAAAGCTATGTATTTACGAAGCGACAGTCTCCTGACCTCATCGTATTTTAACCACAATAAAGCATTTACATATGGTGCCGTATTTGTTGCTGGGCCTTTACAAGTCACTAAGGAGAGAAACATATAATAATACTTCCCTCTTTTTAAATAAATTTTTAAAAAAGATTATTTATTTATTTAGAAGGACAGGGAGAGGCAGAGGAAGAGGGAGAGAGAGATCTCAAGCAGACTCTGCACTGAGCACAGAGCCCGACGTGGGGCTCGATTCCCCGACCCTGAGACCACGACTGGAGCCAGAATCAGGAGTTGGACGCTCAACTGATTGAGGCACCCGGGCACCCCAATACTTTCCTCTTTAAAAAATCACATGGTATAAAATGAGTTTTGTTTTATGTGCCCTAATCTATATTACATCCTATGCTTTCTCTCTTATTATAGAACACACTTAGTTCATAACTAAGAAAAACGGAACAGGAAAATCAGTATATTTCACAATCCGCACAAACTTTTTAAATGTAATTTAAGAAAAATATGAGCGCTAAAAATGGTATTTCAAAGCTAACAGAAATTCAGAACGTAATGGGTTACTAAAGGTCCAACGACACATGAGTACCCGGTGTCTCACTAGAATACAGTCCCTGAAATCCTGAATTAACGTCTCGTTGTATTTCAGTGGGGTTGTGGAAGGAGGCTTACAAATGAATGCCGTGGTCCGCTTACAAAGGGTGGCATGATGGCCTATTCTAAAATCCAGCTCTGAATGAGCTGGAAACACCCTGCAAACGATCTGTGAAATACAGAACCCAGCTCAAAGAAAAGCACGCAGGAGTCCTTTGGGCACCCCTCAGTAAGCTCTGCGGCATTCGTACGACCCCCACGCCATGTTCCCCTCTTCTTTGGTCCATGAAGTAGGGTCCTGAAGGCCGGAGGTGTCTGCCCCCTCATCTGGGGAGAGGGGCACCACCTTGTGTGGTAGGTCATTGGACATCGTCATGAAAGGGGTGAAGGGATAGGGGGGTGGCGTGGGGTACCCCGGCACGTGGTACAGATCCTCCAGCGCATGCAGAGAGTAGGACGGAGCCCCAGCCAGGGGGGCCCCCCAGCTGGAGCTCCTGTGCGGGGTGGTGCTCCCTGACTCCAGCTGGGAGAGGCAGCCAGCGCTGGGTGGCAGGGTCTGCAGGGTGTCGGTGGGCACGGGGTCGGCCTGGCTGAGACCATCGGGCACCGTTTGCTCCCACGAGTCCCTCTGAGGAGAATGGAAAGGTCACTGGGGTTAGTCACTAGGGGGTACTCTGGTGCAGACAGATTTCCTCAGCAACACTGGCTGCCAGTTTCCAGAGCGGCCTCAGTTTCCGGTCTCCTCCCTCTGCCGTCCCCGCCTCCTTACCAGGTAGTTCCCTCTGGTGTTTGACACCAGCAGTGAGAGCTTTAGTTCCTTTCTGACTCTAGCATTAGACTCCCTATATACATTACAATTCCTTTCCCAGAAAACAACATTAAATGAGTAAAATGAGAGAACAACAGAATGAACATTTATACAGCATTTTACCGTTTCCAACAAACTAGGTCTTGCTTTCCTTTTGAGCCTCACAACACCCGGGGTCCTGAAATGCCCTTTCCACACTGGGGGTGTCAGCTCCGGCTACTCCCGAAAGAAGGAGGTCTCCAAGCTACATGATGGGCTTCTGCCCACCGTGAGCCAAGGGGTAGGAGCTTCCATAGGCTTGGAGCTGGAAAGATCTGGGTTCTGTCCATGTCTGTGCCAGTTACTACCTTCCTGACTCTGAGTACCTCACTCCGTTCATCTGTAAAATGGGGCTTTAATAAGGATATCTGGCGTTGTTGCAAGTTTTAAATGAACAAAGGCGCACAGAAGTTCCTGGCTGGAGTGGATACTCCATAATGTTAATTCCCAGCCCCTTCACCCCCCTTTAGTCTAAAGTCCCATCTTTAGAGAGTCATTCCTTTGTAGTTGAAGGCTTTACAGTTTTCCATAAGATGGGTGTCAGTATTCTTCAGATCTTTATGAACTCACCTCTTTGTTGGGATCGGGGGAGAACCAGATTCTATAGGGTAGAAATACGGTGGGGAGGGGCGGCTCGGGGACTGGGAGGGCAGAAGGCCTGAAGCGCCGGCTCCGGCGGGCAGATTACAGCCCAGTCTGCGGGAGATGGGACCTCAGTGTCTTCCCTTGTGTGAGGGAGGAACGATGGGGGAACATCGGGCAAAATCAGCAGAGTACTAACAAAACGGATACAAACCCTGCCATATAGTCGTCCCCTCCCAAGCCCCTGGGGAGACCCACTGGAGGTCGTGGAAGCGGGAATCCTTGAGGGAGGCCCCTCGGAGCCAGTCCTGGTGGAGCAGCCTCAGGGGTGTGCAGGGCGAGCAGACCCGGCCTCCACCTGGGGCCAGGCGCCCGGACTGCCCAGACGCGCGGGCCCAGCCCTCGGCTACCCCCTAACCGTGGCAGAGCTGCATACTCACAAGCACGAAGTGCGTCGTGGGGTCCCCGGGGAAGGGCGGCGGCAGGAGCGGTGGCAGGGGCGAGGCGCTGAACAGAGAGCCGGTGCTGGGGGTCAGGCCCGGGGGCCGGTGGTCTCCGTAGGGCTCCGGGAAGTAGGGATCCAGGAGGCCTGGGTGGCTCTGCCCCGCGGGGGCCTCGCAGGCAAAGGGCTTGGCCGCTGGGCCCGAGGTGCACATGTCGCTTGCGAACTGTTTAGTGTTGTGGAAGTCTGAGTCGGAGAGGAACGATCTTCTGACCCCATAGTAACCTGACATGACCGGCGAACCTGCGGCCAAAGGGAAAACAAATGGGCAAAAATTTCCACCATGGGAAGTCTGGGCATGTCTGTGGCAGCTGACACTCTCCACGGGGAAGCGGTCTGTCTAATGCAGGCCGGTCACCAAGACGAACATCTAAGTAGAGACAGGTCTTGAAAAGCATTAAATATTGCTGCATTGCCCCGTTTAACTGGTCCAGCCCAAATAACTAATATGTTTAACCTTCTCTCTGCCTTTGGAGATGAGTTCATTTGAGATGGTGCAGTAACTCTTCTCATTCACTCACTCAACATACATTAGGCACTTCCTGTGTTCCGGTTACTGCCCTAGGAAAAGTTTGGGCGTGAAGAGAAAAGAAATCCCTCGCCATTCACATTCTGTCGAATGAAGGGTCTTTTTCCCAGCGTCTGAGTCCGGTCCCCATATACGCAGGACGGCTAGCAGCAGGCTGCCCTTGGGCTCGGTGTCTGAGACTCAGGATCTCTAACCTCGCGGCTACTACAATCCCACCCCCATCGGAGGCAGGTTGCATGCTTCTACTTCTTCGTATACTGACCTTCCAACGTATGTCTCGTACCTAGCACGCATCAAGAAATGGCTCGCTTGCTTTGGGATGATAGAGCTTTTGCGCCAAGTCAGAGGACTACAAAAAAAAATGTGTTTTCTGGCTTTGAAGAGTCTCGTGTTATTTGCTGCCCTCTTGTGTCCATGCAGAGTCCCTGACTCAGTTCACCTGGGCCCTGGGAGAGTTTGGGAAGAGAAGACCTCGCACAGAAAGGTTCCCTTGGGGGAAAACAGGGGAAGAAGCTGAAGCTAAGAAGAGTCTCACTCATGGCAAGGCCAGTAAAATTGTCCCATAAGGGAAGAGAGGTGTTTGGTACAGCCTTTCAGACCCAGCAGCTCCGCGGTAGCAGGAAACACATCATCATTTAGAACACGTTCGGGGACATAGACTCAAGCTCCGTAAAGTGGGTGGGTTAATGATTCCAGCTGGTGGCGGACGTGGTCTAATTAGCTGAGACCTACACCTTGAGGTCACAAAAGGGCTGAGCGGGGAGGAAGATGCAGGCGCTTGTCTTTCTTACCTTCCCCCAACCAGAGTGGGCCACTTGTGGACTCTGTCCCCGCCCTCTCTGCTTACGCGTCCACAGGGAGAGAAGACCGTTCTCCTTTGTTATTACGACACAGTCACACATTACTCCACCTACACGGCTCTTTGGCCCTTGCCACACAGTGTGACACTTTATATTATGCTCACTGCTCCCTCACCTGAGTTACACCCCTCTTTCTAATCCACAGGGCAGTTCCACGGGGCAGGGCTTACGTCTCATACATTTGCTGTAAATCCAGCAGTATAATACTGTGTTCAACAATTATATGTAAATTTATGCATGCATTCAGAGGAAATCAAAACTCCCTATAGAAACTTACAGCAAATTCCACTCACTCTACTTTCATCTTAAATTCCATAGCCCCAAACTTCTAATCTGCTCATGAATTTGACAGCTGCGGTTAGGGGTTTCATCATAAGCATGCTTCCATAGAAGAAAAATATCTGTGCAAGTGAAAATTAATATCAATAGATAAGATTCTGTTTCATGCCATGAATTTATATCCATGGGAGTCATTAAGGCTGAGAAGAGAATGAGGAATAGGTAAAGAAGGCATCCAGGATCTCACATCTTCGCTTCCAATTTCCAAATAAAAACAACCACCAAGAAAAAAACCTGTGCTCTCTTAAGCATATATTTTTCTCCTTTAAAAGGGGAAGGACAATTTGAGATAGCAAGAGAAGCTGCAAAAATGTCCTTCTATAGATGGGAGCAAATGTAACCAGATTCGGTGATGGTAAACACGATTAGAACATACACCATGAGACATTCAGATACGTGAGATCTCCTATTGCTCTCATTCCTCTCCTTATCCAGCTCTGAAGCTTACTAAAATTATTGAGAAAGCCTATGCCACTTCTGAGTTTGGGATCTGAAAGGAGTGTGTGTGTGTGTGTGTGTGCGCACGCGGGCACACGCACATGCACACAGGTGGATGGGAACCCCCAACCCTATTACTAAGAATAAGAATGCCCCTTTCCCATCCCTGCAGGAGTATTTAATGGGACCTATGTGTTGAAATGAGGACCAGATGCTTATCTAAGTGCCTGACCTATAGAGAGCACCCAATAAATGGTAGTTCCTCCATCTGCCCACCAGTCTCTTTCTGTTCTAAAGCAGGTGCATAATCTATCAGATCACCGTGCCAGCATTTTAGACATTTTAAAATTGTATCAAGGGGCTGATTACTATTGCTTCTGCTCACTAAGCTTCTGCTGGGCAAGGGATGGAAAGGCTGCCTTCAAGACAGAAGGAACTTTGAATTCAGGAATGACTGAATTAGGTCTGTCTTCCCTGATTTTATATTTTAAAAATACCTAGTTTGAAAAAGTAAAGTTTCCAAAGTGCTGTAAGGCCGTTATAAAAGAATGGAAGCCCCAGTGCCTGACTTACACGCAAAAGGGAATTAATTAGCTGCTGGTTGGACTCAAGCACTCACCTGGCATGTGAGCAGACACAGGCGGGGCGTCGCGGGCGCTGCTCTGGAAGGCAAAGAGAGCGCAAGTGTTGTCCTTAGTTGCAAGTGTGAATTAAAAAAAAAAAAAAAGATTAGGAATACATTTTACAAGCTTTATTTTCTGATACTAAGAAACATATTGGGGGTTCAACAAGGAGGGCAACCAAGATTAAGAATTCAATACCACGGGGCGCCTGGGTGGCTCAGTAGGTTAAGTGCCCAACTCTTGATTTGCACTCAGGTCATGATCTCAGGCACTCAGCGGTGGGGGAGGGCAAGGGGTGTGTGTGCTCAAGATTCTCTCCGTCTGCCCCTCCCCCCACTCGCATGCTATCTCTCTCAAATAAATAATCTTAAAAAAATATTCAAGTATCAGAGAACAAAGTTTTATGAGAGACAGAGAGAAACCAAAGTTAGATTCTGGTAAACATGCTAAAAGTACAGGTTAGATGAAACGGAATAATTTGTCTTTCGTTTTTTATTGTTCGTGGGAATATCAACTATAGATCAAGTGATTTATAGCCATACAGGACCTTTGAAGATATAACTAGTTATATTAAGATGAAGTCATATTGAATTGGGGTGGGTTCTAAATCCAACATGACTGGTGTCCTAAGAAGAGGAGTGAGACACACAGAGACAGACACAGAAGAGAGAAGGCTACGTGAAGACAGGGACAGAAGTTTGAGTGATAGGACCTCAGGGTAAGAACCAGCAACACCGGCAGCTGGTAGAGGCAGGGAAGTATGCTCCCCTAGAGCCTTCGGAGGGAGCCTGGCCCTGCTGACACCTTGATTTTGGACTTCTGTCTCCAGATTGTGAGATAAAACATTTCCGTCACTTGAAGCCCACCCGACCATTTGTGGCACTTTGTTACTGCAGGCTTAGGAAGCCAACATAGCTACTGACGAAGAAACAGACAATGCAGTGTAGTGTGAGAAGTGACGTGGTCGGGGACAGATGGAGCGAGGGGGGCATCTAAGCTGGTGTCAGGGATAGGGCAGGGAACACATCCGGGGAACGGGGGGAGGTGATGCCAAAGCTGACCTCTGGAGGAAGGGTATCTAGGTGTGAAGAGTCCTAAAGTATACGATTGCAAATTCTGGCTCCACGTTGCCCAGGAACAAAGTCATGTAGGAAAAAATAGCTGTTGCAAAAGTTAAGAGTCCTCAACATCTGGTTCTTTGGATCTGAGCCCCTGTCCCTCGCAGTGCCACAGACTCTCAAAAGTTGGAAGAGATGTTATAGAGAGCCTTGTGTAACCACCCACTCAATGCAAAAATCCTGTCCATATTATCAACACTGGTACAGTTAGCCTCTAGGGCTGCAGAACCCAGCACCCTCTCCCAAAGCCCATTTCTTCTCTGGGCACTTCTGGCTGTCACAAAGCAGGCAGAAAAGAATCACTTTCTTCTTCTTTTTTTTTTTTTTTAAAGATTTTATTTATTTATTCAACAGAGATAGAGACAGCCAGCGAGAGAGGGAACACAAGCAGGGGGAGTGGGAGAGGAAGAATCAGGCTCACAGTGGAGGAGCCTGATGCGGGGCTCGATCCCACAACGCTGGGATCACGCCCTGAGCCGAAGGCAGACACCCAACTGCTGTGCCACCCAGGCGCCCCAGAATCACTTTCTTCTTTCTCATCTTTTTGGTCCATAGGTTTAACCCTTCTTCTATATATGGCCCTTCAAATATTTAAAGACAACTCATCATTTCCCAACTATCTTCATCAGTTTGGGCTGCTATACCAGATACTATAGATAGGGTGGCTTGACAAGAAACATTTCTCCTGGTGCTGGAGGCTGGAGGCTGGAAGGGTGTCCGTGTGGTCGGGGTCTTGGTGGGGGCCCTCTTCCTGCTTTGTACATGGCTGGCTTCTCACCATGTCTTCGTGTGGCAGAAAGAGAGATTGTCTCTGTCATGTATCTCTCCTATGAGGGCACTAATCCCATTCACCAGGGCTGCACCCTCACAACCTAATTCCCTCCAAAGGCCACATTTCCAAATACCATCATGTTGGGGCTTAGGGCTTTAACTTAGGAATTCTGAGGGGACACAAACATTCAGTTCATAGCACCAAAACGGATTTCACTCTTCTCCAGGCCAAATATTGTCCAACCACAGGGCACCTGGGTGGCTCAGTCAGTTAAGGGTCCAACTCTTGATCCCATTTCAGGACTTGATCTCAGGGTTGTGAGTTTAAGCCCCACACTGGGCTCCTTGCTGGGTGGGGAACCTACTTAAAAAAAAAAAAAATCCTCCAACCAGTCAGAAGGAGCATGGGTTCTTTAAGTGAAGACTCTGGAGCCAGAGTGTATGTGTTTGAACCCCAGCTCTGCCTCTTACTAGCCGTGTGATCTTGGGAACCTGAGATTAAATGATATCACGTATGCAGAGCGCTCCGAATCGTCCCTGCCCTAGAAGCATCAGGAAGTGTTAGCCCTAATCCCTCAGATGCATCTCTATGCCCCTTCAGATCTATGGCATATTCCTCTAAACCCTTCCTGATTTATGTGTCTTGCTGTTTAAGAAACTGACACTTTTAAGTGGGAGAAGGGGACCTTGGGCAGGCAGGATCAGAGGTGGGTGTAGATCGGGGTGCCCTACATCTTACCCGGGAAGGAAAGGAGGCGGTGATTAAACATAAAGCCCTGGGGTGGGGGCACATTTCCCCATCTTGCCAGGGCCCATCTTATTCAGCTCTGTCTGGCGGGGGGCGCACACCCTCCGGCTTCCGCCTGGGTGTCCTTATGTATGTACAGTGTGTCCTGAGTGCTGCCAGGGCGATGTCCTGTTGCTCTTCTCCCCCCTGCTCTCTCTGCCTGCTCCCCAGAAACGGCTCTGGCCTAAGCTGGGCCAGGCTTCTGTGAGATGCTGGCACATGCCCCACCCGATGGACAGAAGTACCAGCACCCTAGTCTCCCCTCAGCATCAGTGGGCTGCGCCTGTATTTGCTGGAATGGCTCTGCCTCCAGACTCTTCCCCCAGGCGGGGATAAAGCTCAGTCTAAGCTGACATGGTCCCTTACAGCTTCCGGCGTCTCTGCTGAGAAGGCTTTCCTCTTATTCTCTTGTACGACCCTCAGTCTCTGGAATCTTCTTACACTCCTGCTTCTGTCGAGGCTTCTTTATCACTGTGGGACAGCCAGTGCTGCCCCTGCCCCCAGCCCAGCTCTAGCACCTGAAGACCCTACAGTGATTTCCCGATTGCGAGTCTAGTTGATTCTATTTACTATTTGATGAAAAGAAGCCTCTTGTGTTCATTTCTCCTACACGGTGTTACCTTCTACCTGTGGTGGAAATTGCAACCCTGTTTTCATTGTTTATGGTTACCCGTAACGTTTTACCTTGCATATGTAACAAAGACTACAAACGATATCTGAAAACTCCCACTGACAAAATCCTTAGAACGCTAACTCTCACTATGCCTCTCATAACCCACGTGAGTATGCTGTTCTCTTGTATTTTAGCTTGTTTCTCTCTATTACATCTTCCCAAAGTAGACATCATAATTGTCATCATTTTATTAAGTATATCTGTATTAGATTTTCTTACGTGTTCACCATTTTCTTTGCTTACTCTTTTTTCAGGCTTTTTTTTTTATTATTATTCATTTTCCATCTTCTAAAGTAATCCTTTAGAAAATTCCTTTCCTGTAGGTGATGGTGATGGTAAAATGTTTCAGTTTTCATTTATCTGAAAATACCATGTCTTTTTCTCTCGTACTTGAAAGATAATATTGCTACATTCACAATCGTAACTTTATAGTTATTCCTCTCTCAGCACCTCAAAGATATCGCCTCACTGTCTTTTGGCTTCCATGTTGCTGTTGACCTTGCAGTTATACTTTGGACAATTTTTCTTTCCTTTCTGACTGCTTTCTAAAAAAAATTATTATGGAAGTATAGTTGACACACAATGTTATATTAGTTTCAGATGTACAATGTGGTGATTTGTCAATTCTATACGTTACTCAATGCTCAACCGTGGTAAGTGTAGTCCCCATCTGTCACCCTACAACGTTACTACAATGTTATTGACTATGTTTCCTGCGCTGTACTTTTCATCCCTATGACATTTATTTTGTAACTGGAAGTTTGCACCTCTTAATCCCCTTTACCCATTTCACCCATCCCCCCATGGCAACCACCAGTTTGTTCTCTGTTTTTAAGAGTCTGTTACTCACTCAGCATTATACACTCTACCTCCATCCATGTTGTTGCAAATGGCAAGATTTTATTCTCTTTTATGGCTGAGGAATAGTCCACTGTATATGTGTGTGTGTGTGTGTGTGTGTGTGTGTGTGTACACATCGTCTTTATCCATTCCTCTATTGAAAGACACTTGGGCTGCTTTCATAAGTTGGCTATTGTAAATAATGCAGCCATAAACAGAGTAATGCAAATATGTCTTTGAACTGGTGTTTTTGTATTCTTTGGGTAAATACCCTGACATGGAATTACTGGATCATAGGATAGGTCTATTTTTAATTTTTTTAAGGAACCTCCATACTGTTTTCCACAACGGCCTCACCAGTTTGCATTCCCACCAATGGTGCACGAGGGTTCCTTTCTCCACATCCTCGTCAACACTTGTTGTTTCTTGTGTTTCTGATTGTAGCCACCCTGACAGGTGTGCGGTGGTATCTCAGTGTGGTTTTGATTTACATTTCTCTGATGATGAGTGATGTTGAGCATCTTTTCATGTGTCTATTGGCCATCTGTATATCTTCTTTGGAAAAAAAAAGTCTATTCAGGTCTTCTGCCCATTTTTTAAAATCTCTGTTTTTTATTATACTCCCTTTGTCTTCAAGTTTCTTCAAATTAATCTCACCTTACCTCTGGAAAAGTTTCAACTGTCCTCTCTTTATATATCGCCTTGTCTGTATCATCCCCATTCTCTCCTTCTGGGACTCTGTTTAGACGTATGTTAAACCTTTTACCTTTATTATCTATAACCCAAATTTCCCATTATGTATTCTCTATATCCATGATTCTCTGTTCTGTATTTTGCTATAAATTGCTATAGGCTTCTTCAGATCTACATCCAATTCACTAATTCTTTCTTCAACTGTAGTTAATTTGTTGTTTTACTCATATACTGTATTTTAAAAGTTATCAATGAATACATATTTTTTAATTTCTATAAATTCCATCTGATTTTTAAAAAATCTGCTTGGTAACTTTTGATAGACTCTAGTTGACCATTTGCTACTTATTAAGTTACTGTATATTTTGTATTTGGTAATTCTAATATCTGAAAGTTCTAGGAATGTAAATTTATTGTTTATTGTTTATGCTGACTCTCACTCATAGTGGTTGGTTTCCTTATGCATTTGGTGATTTTTGGTTGAAGCTTATAGCTGGTTAACCTTAATCTGTAAAAATCTGGTGTCCTAATTTGAGACTGCTTTCCTTCAGAAGATTTACATTTATATTTCTAGGGAGCCAGCTCCCTTCCAGTTTCCCCAGGTTAATCCTGGAGTCCCAAGTTCAGCTCCCCAACCTTGGCAACCATTCAAGGACCAGTTGATGCATAAAGCTGATTTGGACATCTGTTCTCAGAGGAACTTGCCTTTTTGGTGTAATCACCTTCTCATCACTCAACGGCTTAATTTCTGATAAAATCTTTCCCAGCCCCCCATGCCAACACTCCTTCCCCCACATCCCCTGCCCCTCTGCTTTGGAGATTTCCTTTACTTCCTGCCAGGTCAACAACTTATTAAAATGTGTTTTAGGCAGGACCCAGTTTTGTTGTGGGTGAGATCTCCCCACCCCCAGACCATCTAGTCTGACCAAAACAACTGAGTAGCTAAATATCGCAACTAGATGTAGATACCTTTCTATTTTTGCACAGCATAAAATATTTTATTTTCCCATAATCTTCAAATTCTCTTGCAGAGATTTAAATTATAATAGAAGTAATTCATAAACCCATACTTCTGATTTCATAAGCAAACTGTTTACCACATGCCCAGATGTGTTATACATATTATCTAATTTAATTATCACCACAATCCTCAAAGATAAGTAATATTATTCTCATTTTAATGATGACGGACTGAAGAACAGAGAAATAAGCCACGTTATTGAGTAGGTGGAACTGATAGTGATGGTGGTGGGTGGGGTCAAATAAGGACCTTTGGAATTTCAGAGTCCGTTTCTTAACTAAAGCACCATGCTGCCTCCCAAACGTTTTAATATCTCAAAAATGAAAATAGGAAAATATACGTAGCTTAAACTTTTTTTTTAGTACACAGGAGACTTAGGGACATCCAGAGAGAGCATGTAATTATGCGAAAGCTCACAAAGAGGACTTAGTGAGATTGATACTTCCCTGTCTGATGCATACATATCCTTAGTCCTTCAGTGGATACACTATTTGGGGAGGGGGGTCAGCTTTATTACAGTACAATTTACATATAATAACATTCCCAAATTTTAAACATACAATTTGATGAATTTTGACAAATTTTGATAGACTCCTGTGACCCACTACTATAATCATTTCTATCAAATCAATTATTTTACAGCTCTGAGTGCTGCCCTCTCTATGGTGACCTG
This sequence comes from Ursus maritimus, assembly GCF_017311325.1. Classification (NCBI taxonomy): domain Eukaryota; kingdom Metazoa; phylum Chordata; class Mammalia; order Carnivora; family Ursidae; genus Ursus; species Ursus maritimus. The sequence continues at coordinate 55,640,463 of NW_024424008.1, forward strand.
GGAAATACTTAAGGGGGTAAATATGAAGGGCGATGATAACGCACCACGTCAGTTTGCCTCACAGAACATCGAACTGAGTTCTAAAGGCCCTGGGTACGGACCGGGAAGGGCTTCACTGGACAGATTTCAGAGCTGGTACTTACTCCCCCAACTCATTCTCGGATTTTATAAGTTGAGAAAGAACAACCTAAAATATGAGTCTTTAGCATGTCACTAGTTGTCGTTAGACATACGAAGGGAAAACTCTCATTCCTTTCTTCCTTGTTCAAAATATTATGTTCATACAGTTGCCTCTTATCATATGAATCCTCCAGGAATAATACTGAAATTAATATTGAGGAGCCCATAACTTTTGACCAAGCAAGATGGTATATAATTTTTATTTTGCATACTGCAAACAACAGGATCTTGCAATGCCAGGTAGCCAAATTCGGAGGTTTATATTTGAATGAAATTTGCCAGTCTGCAACTTCCTGTAGCTAACACAGCAGCCTCGCAGCTGCCCCAAAAGCCCCTCCATGAAAATGAGTTAATTTGAACTAATGGGTCACCGAGGTAGTAAAGTGATAAGATTAGGAGTTTCACCTTGAGTACATTTATCATCATTTTTATGACCCTATAATATTTTAGGTGCCAACGGAGTTAAAGAAATATATTGAAATGTACTAAGGAAAAGATCTCCAAATAGCATTAAGATTTTTCATACTGGTATATAATTTATTTTTAAATTCTAATGACATAGTTTAGAAAGCATCTCTTTAATTTTTGCTACTAATGCTAAAATAATAGTAATCACAGCCCCTTATGAGTAGCTGGGCTCCCTTTTAAAGGAATTCATAGCACTTTATATATTTAATATCTCACTGTCATCCCACCTATGGTTGAGAGATGGGTCAAGATGGTGACACTATACTGAACATTCTAAAACCATGTTTGTTTGGTTTTTTAGATTTATATGTTTATTTATGAGAGAGAGAGAAAGAGAGAGAGAGAGAATGGGTGGGAGGGAGAGGAAGAAAGAATCTAAAGCAGACTCCATGCTGACAGCAGAGCCTGACGCAGGGCTGGATCCCACGAATGTGAGATCATGACCTGAGCCGAAACCAAGAGTCAGATGCTTAACCAACTGAGCCACCCAGGTGCCCCTAAAACCATGTTTTAAGATCTGGATTTAGACCCACCATAAGTCATATGATTTTCCTCCAACTTTGAAATGAATGTACAGTTAATGCTGGATGTAACACAGTGAGTCTTCAAATGGTTATCCATGTTAGGTTGGAATACCTTATTCTTCCAGAAGAAAATGGGCATAGAGAATCAGATGCCTTTGTTAATGTTAAAGCATGTAGTAGAAGCAGGGGCATTCTGATTGGTGTAATATCTTATACCGTGAATGAACTATGCCAAACCCATTCTAATTTTATTCGTTTTGCAACATTTGAGGAAGGTTTTGATTTATGGGCTACTTATCTGAGCTACATAGTAATTTAACCATAAATAAAAAAAAAATCGTCCATGATGAATGGGAACTATAGTTCGAAGCATCTATCTACCATGTGTCAGGTGCTTTATATGAGGTTATCTTACTATAAACTAGATATTGCCACCTCAGGTTAACAAATAAGGAAACCAAACATCGGAGAAGTTACGTAAGGTGCCCAAGATTGCCCATCTAGTAAATTCCAGAGCTAGATTTAAACCCAGAGTCTCTGACTCCCAAATTTCTGCTCCATCAAGCTCTTAATGATGGAACAAGAAAGTTCTCTGCACCTGCCCTTCCATCAAACCAGACATTTCCTGGGCACCTCTGACGCGAGAGGCATAGTGCCGAATGTTGCATGTGCGAGACAAAAATGCAACCCCGGAGCTTCGACTGGGATCTACCTGGGGAGACAGGCCATTTGTGGTGGATTAACTATGGCCCCAGTTGCTTTGCTGCCTCTTCCACCGAGAAGTGAAGTCTGTCCCTCTACCCCTTGAGTCTAGGATGGTTTTGTAACTTGATCTAATAATGTAACAGAAGTGATGTGTATACTTCAGAGTCTAGGCCTCAAGAGGACTTGCAGCATTCACCTTCTCCTGCTTGAAATACTGCCTTATGATCTCTTAAGGAAGTCAGTCTCGAATCCTGAAGGATGAGTGACTGTGGAAGTGAATTCCAATGCTCCTGCTGACGGCCAGTACCATCGGCCAGACATGTGAAGGAGGCCATCTTGAACTTCCAGCTAAGGGCAGCTGCGTGACTGAGCCCCAGGGACACCAGCAGAGGAAAATCCAGCCAACCCACAGAATTGTGAGAAATCATAAGTAATAGTTATCACCTACTAAGGTTAGGGTGGGTTCTCATGCAGCAACAAGTAACTGGTGCAGACATACCCCTACTCATGGTGCAGAGCTCGTGGATTCCAATGCAGGCTAGATCATATAATGTGGAGGTGCGCTGGAGGTGAGCTGCTGCCGGGGGGGAGGGCAACCAAACACATTATATAGTGGGAGATTTTGGAGTCCATGCACCTGGTTTCCAAGGGCATGGCCCATGCTCTACATACGCTGGAAGTCCGACAAGGGGGAAACAGAGACAGAGGATTTGAAACGGACACTGAAGGATGAGGGGATGCAGATAGGAGAAAGGAGGCTCCCAGGTGTGAGGAATTTTGTGAGCCAAGCACAGAAGTGGGAAAGTGCAACCCTTCTTCAAGAAATAATAAGCAAGTTGGTTTGTCAGGAGTAAGAGTTTCACTTAATTGGTTAAATAAAAATGTATTGTGTGCCTACTATGTATCAGGATTATGATAGTTTCCAGAAGTAAAAAGAGGAATAAGGCAGGGTTCTGTTCTTAGGGAGCACACAGTTTTATAGCGAAGACAGTAGCATAACTGTATAAACAGGGTTGAGAGGAAGCATTTCACGAATACTTACTTCATGCCAGATTCTATGGCAGGCATTTTGAGTATATTAGTGTGCGTTTCATCATTTTTATTAAAGATTCATATTTATGTGGTTTATGTACCCTGCACTGTGCTGAATGACGGACATGTGTTATCATCACATCCTCACTATTAACTAATGAAATAGATTGTTGTAAGTTATCTCTAGACTGTAGACTGGGAAACTAATCAGACAGTATAAAGGACTTGTCCAAGGTTGCAAAGCCAGTAAGTGACAGAGCCTGATTTCGTGCAGGTAGGGGGTGGGGGTGAGGGGCTGCCTTCTTGGGGGAAGGTGGCTGAACACACTTATTGTGGGAGAGATCTGAGTCTGGTTTTGAAGGATGAGAGGAAGTCAGGAAGCAGAGAGGATATGGGCCATTGTATTTGAGGAGAAAAGCAAAGGCTCGAATGTGCGGCCAGCATCGACGACATGGAAATGTGTGCAGGAAGCTGGCCGACAGAAGGCTGAAGAGAAGCTGGTGGAGGATGTAGGAGCCAAGTTATAAAGGACTTTTATGAGCCATGCTGAAGAGCTTGGACTTTGTCCAGTAGCAGGCAATGGTCTTTTAGAAGCTCCTCAGCCGTGTGGACATAGTGGTATTGGCATTCCAGCAAATTTAATCTGGTGCTGAAAATGGTGGGTCAGGAATGGATGATGGGTGAGTATATGCGCTACTGCAACTGAACAGAGATCCAGCGATGAGGGGGTCCGATGGGCTCTCCACGGGGGCGGAATGTCAGGAGGTCAGCAGGTAACGTTTATATCAAACTCGATCTGGCTTTGTTTTAGAGCCTTCCAAAGGCTGACACTCGCTGTGTGAGTGCTGCCAAGGGCTGCTGGCCACCTGTCCCAGTTGTACCAATTCCTGGGGCTCTTTCTGCCTTTTCTTCTTTATCACCAACTTCCCCGCTGACGCCTTTGTATGAAGAGGGGGCTGGCACGTCCCCCTCAGACTGCACTATTTACAAAGAAAACCCCCCTACATTCTTAAATGATTTAATAGTATATTGTATAGGTCCAATAAACAATGGTGAGGAAGGAATATCGACACATATATCCTTAAAAGCATCTGCCTTTTCTCCACAAAGCCCTCGACTGCAGGAGATGGACCTCACAAAGCACCTGCTCACCTGTTCTGTGCTTGGCTTTCGTTACCGCCGGTCTCTGGCGAAGTAGGACGTACTATGCAATTGGTATACAACGGAGACAAAAGCGGGTTAAATGATTTGCTTATAGTCTTCAAATAGTATACAGTTAACACTGAAGACTTAAAGTCTTGTTTAGATTCTCTCTTGGGCGAAGGGAATTTACCACGAGAACATTAATTTATGAACGTTTGTAATAGGGCACGTAAATATTGAACATAGATTTTGATGTTCATTGACCTGTTAGTACAACAACGTTATTTCTTTTTAATAAAATGTCACAGCAAAGTTCTGGAAGATCGTACATGGAGCTAAGTGTGTTGACCCTGGGGTAGTAGGACAAGGGGATGGGGAATCAGAAGAGGTCAGCAGACTTCTATTTTTACTCTATACCCTTTATTCTCTTGGAAATTTTACCATGCATTCTTTTGTAATTAAAACAGCTCCTTAGTAAAAGTTAACAAAATGGAATTTAGGTCATATCTTTATTGTAAATCTCAAAATAAAAAAAAAAACTATGATTCCAAGTGTCTTACATTTCTGTGTATGAACTATTTTATGTCCTTTGAAAAACTAACACAATTACAGAATTCTAAATTTCTGACAGTTTCTTGACATTCGACTGTTAAAACTCTCCTGCTGGTCACAAAATGATGTCTGGGCTGTCTCTGTGAGAAAGTGATTCCTGTTGCCTAAGTTACAAAATGAAACACATTTCTTTTTACCCCTGGTGCGCCTTCGGGACGCTCTGTGTATTTACGTAGCTAAGTTAGACAACAGGAGCCACAGGGGCTGCTCGGTGACAAATAGTCCAGTACACTGTGGCTAGAACGGCATATGCAGACCTTGAGCCCGGCCAGATGGACTTGCCATGGCTGTTTCACTGCAGAACCTGATGATTTTTACAAGCTGCAGGAAAGAATTCACCACTAGGAAATATTTTAGACGTCATGATATTAAAAAAAAGAAGAAGAAGAAGAACTACAGGACCAATAGAACAGCTGAAAAAATAAGTTGCTTGCAAAAGGTTCACCTTTATTATTGTTTTTAAAAAATTTTTGCAATTGTGAAAGAGCAGGTGGTTGGGTGGGGAACGTGGAAAACCCTGGAAATGTGGTTCAGTTCTACAAACAAGGCAGGATAGTGGGCTAATTAATGTCGGACAATGGGCTATTTTGAAAGGCCATTATATATAAAGCCTTCATTCAAGCGAATGCCAAGGACATAATATGTACGTCTGTATTCAAACGTGCGCATTTTGAGTTGACAAGGCATTGCCTGCTCAGAAAATGGTTTTTTTTTCTTTTTTAATTCTTTCTGGGCTCACAGAGGGGGTGAGCTGGCAACCTTAGCAAGCAATATGCAAAGCACTGCAATATAAGAGGAAGCAAAAGGTGTGGGGGAGACACTCCTGGGATAGACACTGATTACCTTGAAAACATTACAAATAAGTGGATCCTTCTGCTGGCAATTCAGGAAAAAAGTAGCAAGGGCAAGTGAGATGCACTTGTTAAAGAAAAATAATAGTTTTCCTAAGAGATTTAACAATCAAACACAAGAGGAAGAGGTATTTCTAACAAATAAGAAAATAAAACACTAGCAAAGCAGGAAGACAAACACTGGGTCATCTGATGACCATTTGCTGTGTCCAGGCAACCAGGAAAATCTTACTAAAGCCAAATCACCTTGTAGGATGGGTTCAGTTCATGAGAGCTGAGATAAAAAGTAATTTTAAGAAATCAGAGAAGAGCATGGGTATTTCTTGTAATAGATGTACAGATATTTTTTGCACTTGTATGTCTTCAGAGCTTGGGACCACCGCCCAAATCTTCCCCTTCTTCAACCATGGATTCAATTTAACTTACAAGTGCTCTGTTCTTTGATTTGACAAGATAGTCACAGATGCAATGGCTGGGATTTTTTCCTTGAAAAAGGAAAGTATGGCCGACTCCCTAAATTTAAAGCATGGGTAATCAGTTCATAGTCTTCTTTCTTCTTTTAGCCTCTTCATTATTGTAGCACCACATCAGAATACCAAAGAAAAGTAGCACAGTCTATAAACTGTCCAAATTTCAGCAGGTTTTGGGGGGTATATCTTGATTAAAATTGGATTTTGATATCAGTAAAGGCTGCCATCTGTCTTTAGCATGGAACACTAAAAACTGGCTTAGTGTCTAGGAAATGAGACCATTGGTGGTCCACCTCTCTTCATCTTTTCCCAACCTTTCATAGGAAGTTAAGAGCATAAGGAGAATACTCTCCCTTTCCTTGGTGGCTGTTATATTTATCAGGCATATGCATATGAGTCTTTAGTGTGTGAGATCATGAGAGAATGCTGGACACCGTGGAGACTGGAAGAGTATCTAAGAGGTGGATCACCAGAGACAGCAGGTCAACTGAGCTGGTAAACTCTGCATTTCCCTGGGCTCAGGCATCTGTCTCTTCCAGCCCTCAAAAGGGAGCCGATATGCTGTCTGCCTTCTCAAGTGGGAGAAGTGACATTTGATATCCATTCCCAGGAGTGAGCCATGGGCTACCAGCTTCTCAGGAAGTGAGGTAGTATTCAAAAAAGAAACCGCACTTCATCAAAAGGCATAGCAGGAGAGTGAGCTATCAGCAAGAGGAAAAGCTCAGCGAGAAGTAGGCTGGGTGAGGTAGACCCTAGAGATCTCCAGGAGAGCAGCAGGGAGGCGTCTGCAAGGTCTGTGCGGTTCAGGAAATGTTTTCCTCTTTTTATAGAGAGGCCAAGAGATCAGAGGTCCAGGAGTGGTGGGGAATGACAGAGAGGAATGACAGTCTGGAAGCAAGTTCTAGGACAGAGCTAGAGATAGGTTCTAGAAGGACATCAAGAACTTTTTGTGTCTAGTTCTTTCGAGGATGTCTGCGTATCATAGAAATGGAGGGTGCTGGTTCTGATTGAGACTGGGTGTGGCATCATCAAACAATCTGTGGAATCACTGCAGGGACAGGAGGGTTGAGAGGGATCAAAGGTCATGACCGGCACCCAACAGCATGCCTGGAATCTGAAGGGTGACAAGAGAGCTGAGTGGAGGTCCTGAGGCAAAGTGGTTATTCCAAAGCTAGTCCTTCCTTGGACCAGAAATGTAGATTAAGAAGGCAAAACAAAGGCAATCCAACAAACCTGGGTCAAATCTATGCTCCGCTGCTTTCTACCTGATATTTATTTTCCTCATCTGAAAAATAGATATGAGGGCCACCCTTCCAAGGCTGTTGTGCTTCTTGCTGATAAATGGCATATACTGTAAAGTATATAAATGAAAATATTTGTAAGTCCCTATTTCAGAGCTAGCAGTAGTAAATGATAACTATTATTATTCAACATTCTTATCTACCCCAGAAAGAACCGAGGTGACAGGAGGAGACCCAGGCTTCAAAGTCACCTTCACGGTGCCACCCATACCAGTCTTTGACTAGACATTAAAGTTAGTGTCAGAACACTTGCACTCCACATAATTGGTCTTGTGCTTTATGTGATTTTTCTGTTCCCCATTTCCCTTGCAAACTCAATCTGCAAAGCTCTGCTTGAACTAGAGGAAAGGGGATTTAACTTTCTCAGAAAACAGAGGGGTTCAGCTTGGCCTTGGAAGTTGGGGATAGTGTTGTCAGTGCGTGGGACATGTTCCGAGGTCAGGAAAAGCTATCAAGCCAAACTGAATATTGAGATGGACTCTCTACTTCTATTCACAAGGACACTGAGACCCAGTGAGAAGAAAGGAGTTGCCCATGATCACTGAGAGCCAGGAGAAGGGGTTGAAACAGACAGAGGAAGGAGCATTTTTCTTTTGGTGTAGAAGAGATGTCCTGGATGTGTTTTTCAGAGCTTCAGAGAAATCAAAGAAATCTTGAGATGCTATGATATACGGTTGCCAATTGCCTATTTTTTTAACCACTTCATGAGAAATCCAAATGCAAATTGCAGATACAGACATCGCAATGTTTACACTCGGTGGCAACTGAAGTGTGCATGTGATTGGTACTGCAAAACAGCAGCTGGATATATAACTAAGCAAACCTCTAACTAGCAGTCTTGATAGAAAGGCAGGCAGTTATTATGGATGGAGCTAGGCAATACACATCTGTCTCACAGTTAGAGTTTTGCTATCTGTCAATAAAGATCAAACACTTTCAATTACTCTAAGCCATAAATGCACTCTATGGCACCCATTTACCTTCTGTTACTCCAAATTTTCCCATCAATATGTACTGTCATCATACTTCTTTCTGTGTTTACAATGCTTTCCTTTCAGAAATAATTAGGAAATATTATTAACCAAGACACCCAGCTGACAATATGGCTTTTCCTATGTGTTCTTGGTATGGAGATTTCAGCAGGTAATTCAAATGTAAGGATTTGGGAAAATACAGAAAAAGAAAATAAGTGTAAGTTGTTACGACTTGGGAAGCAAACAACCGAGGTTGATGTAAAAGAACCATGACAAGTGGAAACAGCTAACTTTTGGTCTGTACGTGTATCTGCTATTTATAATTCAAGACTGATACAATCCAAATATATTTCCCACTTGGGCTGTCTCACCTTATCATTTTCTTTCATTCACGCTTTCCAAAACAACCTAGAAATCTTCATGTATTTCCCTTCATATTTATGTAGAATATTGATCTAAAATAACTTTACTATTTCCTTATTGTGCCTCACTCTAGCATTTTGATGAATGGGCAAGCTAGCTATTAGCATGCCCATAAACCGATAAAAGAAACTGAACAGCGGACCCCAAGCACAGGCTCATCCCTCACGCCAGCTGTTGTGTACTCAAAGATTTTAAACGAATCTTTATGATAGCTCAAGAAAAACCTGATTAGAAAGCTCAAGAGACTGCAAATCCTTCAAATAATTTCAAAGCAAAATGAATAATTGTGGCTATTAGCCTTACTGCTTCCTCTTGTTATCTCTTTTTGTTCTTTACTATAGATAACTGAGAGTTCACTGAATTTTATGATGTTTTTAAACTTTTTCAATAATCTGCTTTTATGAAACTCAACTGAAATCATGTAATTGAAAAAAAACACGTGACAAAAATCTACATCAAAGGTCTAATTATATATATTTTCTGGTATTAGATGTGGGTGAATGGCTCATATTTTAAATATTATGATAGAAGATTGGGTAGTGGAGTAAAGAATAACACAGAAAAAATGGAGAAAGAAAGAGAAAAATCATTATTTAAAACCAGATGTCTACAGTAATAGTGTGAAACCACAGGCTCATGGCTAGGATGTATAGAAGTGGTTTTAAGTCCAGTCTTTGGTGAAAGGGATTTCTCTCCTTTTGATTTGCATTGTGAAGATGTGAAAAACATTTCACGGTATCAAAAACAGATGTTCTTGAAGGAGATTGTGGTAAAGATGGATTGACACAGCCTGCATAAACTTATCAAAGTGTTGTCACAAAGAGTAGAGCACCAATTTGGGCATCAATGGATACTTTCTGAAGGATACTTATCCAGAGGGATGTACTTTTCATCATAGATGTGTACTGACTTCCTAGGTCTCCTGTAACACATTGCCACAACCTGGGTGGCTTAAAAAAACTGAACTGTCTATCTGTATGGTTCTGGAAGCCAGGAGCCCAACTCACCGTGTTGGCAGGGCTGTGCTCCCTGTGGGACTCTAGGGGAACATCTACCCTTTGCCTCTCCCAGCTTTCGGTGGCTGCCCACATTCCTTGGCTTGTGTCTGTGTGACTCCAAGCTCTGCCTCCTGACCGCCCTGCCTCTTGCTGTTTTGTGTGTCTTCTCCTCTGTGTGTGTGTGTCTCTCAAAGCCTGTCTCATGAGGATGCATGTAATTGCATTCAGGGTAATGCAAGGCAATATCTGCTTGGATAATCTAGAGTAGGTGCCTCCTCTGAAGGTCCTTAGCTGAATCACATATTTTGCCATAGAAAGGAACATTCACAGGTTCCAGGGTTTAGATGTGGGATCTTTGGGGGTCCCCAGAGTGGCCTATCACACTCTGTATGGCAGAACTGCATGGTGGGATCTCTAATCTCCTCAAGCTGGCCTCTCACTGGTTATTACCCATGCTGTCAGTAGCAAAGTTTGAACGTGCCTAAGGATGGCTTCCCCATCTGAACTTATTCAAGACATTCAACTCACTGTTGCCTGGTGCACTGGCATGAAAAAGAGAAGGTAGGTTCAGTATTATCCATGCAATTAGAATCTCAAGTGCCACCAGCAATGTGATTCTCCATGATTCCTGCTCATCAGGTTTCCCTTGCAACAGGGACAGAAATAGGTCTTCTAAGGATCATGATGTCTCTCTTGAGATAGACAGATAATCTAGACTAGCGGTTAGCAGGTGGACAGTAAAATCACTTTATGGAGATACCTTAAGCCCAAATAACCATATTTTGGGGAAATATGCATTTAATTACCTAAATTTAACAGGGCATTGGAGTGAGGATAAGAATACGATACTATGGGGCGCCTGGGTGGCACAGTGGTTAAGCATCTGCCTTCGGCTCAGGGCGTGATCCTGGTGTTCTGGGATCGAGCCCCACATCAGGCTCCTCTGCTATGAGCCTGCTTCTTCCTCTCCCACTCCCTCTGCTTGTGTTCTCTCTCGCTGGCTGTCTCTATCTCTGTCGAATAAATAAATAAATAAAAAAATCTTAAAAAAAAAAGAATACGATACTAGTGTTGAGATATCAGGTAATATATGTGAACCCGTAGACAAGGTTAAGTTCATGCTGCCTGTGCACTTGACGCCTGAGAATAACTATCCATAGTTAGGGCGCGTTTGTACTTTCCTTGTCCTAGAAGTTCTTTCCACATGATATATTTTCCTGTGTTTTGATTTTCCTTGTTTGCACGTGCTATGGTCTGAATGTTTGTGTCCTTCCAAAATCCATGTTGAAATCCTAATGCCCACTGTGATGTTATTAATACGTGGTGCCCTGGGGACGTGAGTAGAGTAGGTCATGAGGGTGAGGCCTTCACGAATGCTATTAGTGCCCTTATGAAAGAGTCCCCCAGAGAGCTCCTTAGGCCCTTCCTCCATGTGTGGGTACAATCAGAAGTCAGCAGTCTGTACCCCAGAGAGGGTCCTCATCAGAATCTGGTCGTGCGAGCTGGCACCCTGATCTTAGACTTCCAGCCTCCAGAGCCGTGAGAGATAAATGCCTGCTGTTTATAAGCCACCCAGTCTGTGGTATTTCATTACAGCAGGCCAAACGGACTAAGACAGTGTGAATCAGAGATTGTTCCACCCCAGTCCACATAGATCTGTCCTATGTGTTCTTGGCATGGAGTTCTTGGCATGTGTTCTGTCCCTTTTAAAGGAATTTTGAATTGGGAGCCAGAAGACCTGCCACCTGCTAACTGTGCAGCCTGAGAACCATCACTTCCTGCCTCTTCTTCTTCTCAACATTTCATCTGTAAAATGGAAAACCAAGTAACTACCAACTTCACAGGATTAGTGTGTCCATTCAATGAGACAACACGAGGAAGTGCACTTTAAACTGTCTCTATGTAAATAGTATTGTAGTCTTCATATCACATGGCTATCTGCCTGGTCTTTTGTCTTTAGTCTAGAGCTTGGTTATGTGGTCTTGTCTTTTTTAAATGTATAAATCTTCTTTTCCACCAGGTTATTTGGTGTGTAATGTCACAAACTGTGTGTTATGTGTTTCTTGTCTCCACTTTCACTATATCATTGTCAGTATCAATGGGCCAATAGCAATAGCTCAACAAATTATGATCAGGGTAGAGATGATGTTGACAGGTGATGTTGGCTGTGTGAAGCTTGAAGCCCAGCTCTTTGGTCTACGATCAAGTTCTCAAACTCTGATGTGCAAAGGAATCACCCCAAGGAACAGGTTAAAAATGACCATTCCTTGGCTCCAGTTCAAAATCTTTATGTTAACAGGCCTGGGACAGAGATCAGGAATCTGCACTTTAAAATAAAATCAAACACTATGGTTTATTATGAATTATGTGTATATGTTACATCTCTGAAAGAGTAAAACATCAAAAAATAATGAAAATGGATTATGTGATAATTACAGATCTTAAGCAAAAAAATGGTAGGTTATTTTTAAAAGAAGAATATAGTTATACCCACCATTTGGACATACTATGCTTTCTTGTCTTTTTCTGTAATTCTGTCTGGCATTGTGCCTTATCATTGTATGTATGTATTGATGATGATGCCAAGGAGTGAGTTAGAGCCTCACTCACACTGGGCAGATACAGTATCTGCTCCTTGACTATGTCTTTAATCTGTGATCCCTGCCTTCCCCATTGGCAGTATGACTGGAACGTCCATTAGATCTCACAATTCTGGCTGTAGCTGTGACCAAGCCACATTACTCCCATGAAGCCATGACTCATTTGGAGTAGACTCTGAATTCCCTCTCTCAGGCACCTGGGTGGCTCAGTCGGTTAAGTATCTGCCTTTGGCTCAGGTCATGATCTCAGGGTCTTGGGATCGAGCCCCCAGGTCGGGCTCCCTGCTCAGTGGGGAGCCTGCTTCTCCCTCTGCCCCTCCTCCTCCCTCCTCATGCTCTCTCTCTCTCTCAAATAAATAAATAAAATCTTAGAAAAATAAAAACAAATCCCCGCCCCCAGCCCGCCTCTCTGTGTCTCCTCCTTTCTCTCCCTAAGACACTAAATTGGTAGGGATATTTGTAACGCACGCCGCCATGACTCTGAGCAGACGGTAAGAAACGCTTCGCTAACAGACAAGGAGCCAACTACTCCGATTTTATTTTTATCAACTAAGCTCCATTTGTTGAACTAGAAGAGAGGACGTGCTTTAAAATAAAGGAAGACAGAAGATGTGCAATAAAAGTTCTTGCATGGGAGGAAATAGAATCTGGAGTTGGTTCACTTGAAACATGTCCCAGCAGTCTGATCATGGAGTGGTGTTGAACGCCGAGCCCATGTTCTGAGCAGCCCCCCAGAAGAAAGGGTGCCCATGGCACGCCAGCCCCTGTACTAGGTGCTTTACATGCTTACCACATTTGCTCTTGTGTCCTGCACCAAGCAACACACGACGGATGCCTGACACTCATGTCGTTACATCTTACCAATAGACTAAGTGATCACAAACCCATCTTGGCAGCCAACTGCTACTCCCTCCCTAGAATCATTTTTGGAGATATGGGTGCAAATACTTAAACATTTTAAGCATAGGGCGGAGCTATTTATGAAGACACGGAGGGCAGACAGAAGTTTCAGATGGAAAACATCTCCAACTAGGATGTTTCAATCCAATTTTGCATGCTACAGAGAGGCTTTTTCTACGCTGTCTCTACCAGATTTAGAATAACATGTCGATGACCGTTACCATTATCCCCACAAGCTGAACCTTAGTTAATTCATGATTGGGAGAAATGAAAAAGTTAGGACATAGCATCCTTTCCTTGCCACTAGCTGAGGAAGCCAGCCCATAAGTTCACAGAGCTCTCGAAGGGCTCGCTCATATATCGACACCTGTACCACGATATCAGTGATCACCATTATGCATTGTGCGCCCACTCAAGAAAGGCTTTGCTCTCCAGAACATCAGACTCAAGAAGTGAGACCTGGTGTCTAGAGAAGGGAGAGGGAAATAACGAACCTTAAAAGAGGACTTATGCTCACAGAGACTTCAGGATGAATTAAATCGAGACTTACATTAAATCTTGAGCTACTGGTCTGCCTGGATCGTTTTTCTGCCAGTAGATCTTTGACCGTGTGCTTCACTCGCACGCCTTGATACACACGTTTGCTGTAGTCTCCTGGGACTTAAGCAAATGGAAGTAATGATCAAAGGTGGGTGGAGTGATAGGATACCTGCCCGGGGGATGTATTCAAGGGCTGGTCATTGTGATGCTGTTTGCTCATTAGAATGGCGGACTTGAACTTGAAGTGGTTTCAATAGAAGCCACTTAGCGTCTTTCTTTTGATAGAAACTCATCCAAGCTCTGCTTACCTGCAAAACCCCCCCACCATTCCACCTTTTACACAACAGCTCTTTGTACCCTGATTGGTCAAGACTTATTCCAGGAAGGTTTACAATTTATGCTTCAGGCACAAGATCAGGAATCGGATGCACCTTGAAATAATGCTTCTTACTACCTGATGCAAAAGTTAGATTTGCATGATTCAGTTTGCAGAGTGACAGCGTTCCTGCCATATCATATTCCTACCTGAGGTGGGTGAGCTGGTTAACCGGAGTGCTTTAACATTATGCTCCTCAGAAGAAAGCCAACTGTTTCTGTTTACTGCACTAAATTAAGCAGTTTTTATTATTGAAAATATGGTGTTTGGACATGGAGGGGTGCTGCTTTGAAACTACGCCAAGTATAAGGGAAGAGTCATTCATTCATTTAACAAATGTTTATTGAGCACTTACCGACATATTAGTGTGCTTGGTGATTTACCTGTATTATTTCATTTGATCCATTTTATGAATGAGGAGACTGAGGTCTGGAGGTAAGTTATTTGCCAACGTCTCATAGCTGTTAGTAAGCAATGGAGCTGGGATCCAGACTTAGGTTAGATTGTAGCTCTAACGACTGGGAGCATTTGCTATTTTTACCATGAGGAAACTACAGAGAGATACCAGACTATAGAGAAAAATGTTTCCCTAAGGTTCTGAAATTGGCAGCACTGCTCCTAGGGATAGCGAGTTCCTTGTCACAGAGGACAGTCAAGCAATGACAGGAAAACCTTCTGTTTGGACAATTACAGAAGCGTTCAAGCACTGAATCGTAGCAGAACTGCAGGAACTATAAGATATGTTCTAACTCTGAAATCACTGTTCTGTAGTAGGTTGGATGGTTTCAATTCATTTTGCGTGAGCCGTTGCTGGCTTACTAGCGATTTCAGCTGGCCCAGAATTCAGCATCGGTGCGCATGGCAGAAGGTACACACATGTATATGCGTGGGCATATCACCAAACAAATCCTCTAATCTGGTGAAATTTGTGGATAGTCTAGGATATATTTGACTTCTGAGTCAAATCTCATTACAAAGAGAATAAAAGGAAGGAAGGAAGGAAAGAACCGCAACCCAAACCAGAGACCTAGAGGCACATGGGATGGAGGAGGCTGCGGGCCCAGCGGGCAGTGCCTGCATGACTTCGTGTTCCTCTGCTCACAGACTGGGGACCATCACACCTCTTAGCCCCAGCTTCTTTGTCCGTAAAATCTCTCTGCAGCATTTTCTAAGATGGGCGTGTGAAAATACGCTGAACTATCAAGTTTTATCCAAAATGCCTGGACAAAATGGAGGAAAAAAAAATCTAGATTCCAAGGCAGTGTATTATTTAGTTCAAACAAAGTGACACACAAACCTGATCTCAGCATAATAAAGTTATTTGAATAGTCCTTTGGGTCTAAGTTCGACAGGATCTAATTTTGGTCTATATATCTTTTAATTAAAGAGGCTTGAAGTACTTCTTTCAAATCAGCCTCCAGTTTAAAGCTTGATGACTTTTTGTTTGTTCCGAAGGAATCTAGGTGCTGCTTCTAGAATACAAGTGATTCCTTCAGTTTTGGAAAAGCCTAAGGCCACATTTACCCATTAATGATTTATCGAAGTATTTTCTATGTCAGGCACTGCGTCAGAACTGGGCATTTAAAGGAATTTGCTGTCTAGTGGAAGGAGAGAAAAACTTAGAAGATCACTTTAATGCAAAGGTGCTAAGAGCAACAACAGAATTATGCCTAGGATATTCTGAAAAACACAGATGTGTCAATTCCTTGTGAGGGTGGGGGGTCTGGGGAGGGCAGAGGCGAACCCAAGCTGGAGGGAGGGCTGTGTGGTGAGGATAACGTGGGCAAGAACATTCCGGGCATCGAGGACCTCAGGGAAAAAGTCCTGGAGGCAGGAACAGAGCACGCTGTGTGAGGGAGGAGGTGAGGCTGGAAGAGGGAAGGAATAAGCTCAGTCATGAAGTTTCTGGTGGGCAAAGGAGTTTGGACTTCATCCTGTGGGCAATGAGTCACTGGAAGCTTTTAAGCAAGTGAGCAGTATGGTTAGATTTGCATTTTAGATAGACTTTTCTGGCAGCTGTGTAGGGGGTGGATTTAAGAATCACAAAGCCACAGGGAGATGAGTCAGGAAGATTCTAGAAGAATGCATACAAGAGATAATAGGTTCGTTTTGTTGTTGGTTTCGTTTTGTTTGTTTTGTTTTTTTAGTTTTTAGAGAGGGAGGGAAGGGAGATGAGGGAGAAGGAGAGGGAGAATCTTAAGCAGACTCCACGCTAAGCGCAAAGCCCAACTTGGGGCTCAATCTCATGACCCTGAGAGCGTGACCTGAGCTGAAATCAAGAGTCAGATGCTTAACCCACTGGGCCACTGAATCCCCCCCAGCACCCCCCCCCACTCCGCCCAAGAGATAATGGGTTCTGAGTAGTGATAGATAAGAGGGCAAGGAGCATACATCTGAAAATTACTTTGGTGTGGGAGAAAAAGAAGAGGGAAGATTCAAGGGTGATTCCCGAGTTTTCCCCATGGGATTGGTCTAGGTACGTAAGTTTTGGAGCCATCATGATATGGTGGTAATGAAACCAGGAAAGAGGATGGAATTGCCTGGGGGAGTATTCAAAAGGTAGAGTCATGTGACGGCTCATGCAGAAACAGTACCGTGTGTCCTGGACACCAGGATAAGCAGGCCAGGCTGCTCCCAAGGCCCCAGAGGATCGATATCTTGGGAACTCCCATAATGCTGACTCCCAACACACTGGCTGGGGAAGCTCTGGAGTAAAGATGGAAGTTACAGATGAAAGCCTGGGGAATGTCCACATCTGAAGCATTGGCAGAGGAGGAAGAGAGAAATGAAGAAGACAATGAAGAAGAAATAGTTGGAGAAGAACCAGGAAACTCCAGCGGAATAAGACATCCACTGCATTCAGGGGAAGAGATTTCAAGGAAGAAGGGAAAAGTATGAAAGGCAGGAGAGAATGGTCCAGGAAGATAAGGAGAGCATGGCACCCACTGCTTTCCATTCAGTGGTTGATGTCAACTGTAGCAAGAGAAGCTTTGCAAGTGTAGCTAGAAGCCAGATCATCATGTCAAGTGCCGAACAGGGATGGAGATTTCTTCTTGATGTTTGAATGAGAAAGGGAAGCAGGAGTTGCATGATAATTGGAGAGAGCTACAGAGTCAAGGAGAGGTTTGCTTATATTTTTATATCTCCATATTTATAGAGATATGAGGATATTTGAACAGGTCAGAGGAAGGGATTAAAGATTTAGGAAAAGGGGGGGCGCCTGGGGGGCTCAGTCATTAAGCATCTGCCTTCGGCTCAGGTCATGATCCCAGGGTCCTGGGATCGAGCCCCGCATCGGGCTCCCTGCTTGGTGGGAAACCTGCTCCTCCCTCTCCCACTCCCCCTGCTTGTGTTCCCTCTCTTGCTGTGTCTCTCTCTGTCAAATAAATAAAATCTTAAAGAAAAAAAAAAAGACTTAGGGAAAAGGGAGCGATTGATGGAAGGAGATTGAAGAAAAAGCAAGAAATTGGGGGCAAGGGCATAAGTCGGCTCTCAATCCCTGAGACTGGGACAAAGAAGGGCTGGAGAGGGGTGGCAGCCAGGTGGCCTGATCCGTGGTTGTGACAGCCGTTGTGTGTAGGAAGAAGCCTGCACTAGGAGAGTGACTCAAGCACAAACAGAACAAGACAGGGGGCAGAGCCAGAGCGACAGGTCCAAGTGAGAAGGCACCCCAGTGATCCTCACAGTGTGATCCCTGGGCAGCAGCACAAACATTGCTAGGAACTTGCTAGACGTGCAGAGTCTCACGCCCTACTCCAGATGTACTGAATCAGATTCTTTAGGGCTAGGGCTTAGCAAACCATGGTTTAATAAGCCCTCCAGGTGATTCTAATGTTTTCTGAAGTCTGAGAACCACAGATATACATAATAGGGAGGACTTTATCGGGTTCCCGTTCAGGTGGGGGCCAACTCTAACCTGGGTCCCCCTGGCTGAGTGAAAAGGGGAGCATCTGGTGACTGACGGTGGGCATGGATGCAGGTCTGAGAAAGAGAGAGGGGTGGGAGCCGAAGAGGTTCAGCCTGGATCCCTTGTCTGTCTACAGACAGTCTTGGCTTCACTTTTTCCTGCAGGGCTTTTGAGTTGATGATTTCAATCTGATTCATCAATTTGTGCTTTATGTGTATGCCAAAAAGCCTAGAAGAAATATACCTATTTTAAATAAGTTTAACAAATAACCACATGGTAATTGATAGAGGGATAAAGTTCACGAGACAGCAAATAACCAGATCAAGACTTCTGAAGTTTTGTCATAAACAATCAGTCTTATGTACCAGTTGGCACCGACTTAGTACAAAGTACGGGCCAAATGCCACAGGGGATGCAAAATAAGTTGAGAACATATAGCAGATGTCCTCAAAGAGATCCTATTTTAGGGAGAGAAATGATATATTCACATGTGAAAGGGGAGGGGAGGGGAAGGGAAGAGTACAATTTGGGTGGTCGGTGACAGTTTTGTGGGAAGAGACGGGATTCAGGTTGGACTTAGAAGGATGTGGATGGGTTAGGAGCAGGGACAAATGTCTCGTGGGCATCGGGCATGGCATGAACAAACACAGAGGCAGAAAGGAATAAGGCACATGTGGAAAGGGAAGGAACTAGCATAATTGGAGTTAATGGGCTTAAATGCGATCTCCATGTACATGAATTTCAAATAGATATCCTAGAGCCCAGACCTATCCTGGCCGGACTTTAGACTTGGGTATCAATCTCCACTCCTATGTCCAGGAGACATTGCAAACTCCACATGTCCAAACCCAAACTCCATTCTCCCCTCCCCATTTGCTTATCTGGAAACCTTCCTTTTCTCAGTCAGCATCTCTACCCTTTTAGGTGCTGGGTCCCAAAGCTATAGGCATCATCCTGGGTTCTTCTCTTTCCGTCCTACTTCGCAAATTGTCCTTTAGGAATTCGTGATGTGGCTACCTACGAAATACATCCAGAAGCTGCTGACTTTCCTCCCCCTCCGCTGCTAATATCCAGGCTCAGTCTCCAGTCATCTGTCTGTAGATTACTGCAACAGCCTTCAGTACCATTCCCCCCAGGCCTGCTCTATTGTCAGCTCAGCACCCAGGGCGATCCTTTAGAAAAGAAAGCATAATTGTGTCACTTCTCCTCTCAGAACAATACAATGGCTCCCCATTTCGCTCAGTGTAAAAGCCAAAGGCTCTATGGAAACTTGTTTCATGATCTCGCTGATCTCACCTCATAATACTCTCCCCTTGCTCACTGTACTCCACCAGTCTCTGAAATGCACCAAGCACACTGCTTCTACCTCAGGACCTTTGCATTGGCCGTCCACTCCATCTGGATTATTCTTCCCCCAGTTATCCTTTTTGTGGGGGGCAGTTGAGGTTAATGGACATGCTGAAGATCTTGAAAACCAGAATGTAAAAAAGTATGGTTTATGTTGTAGGTGATGGAAACCACTAAATCTTCTGAACAGGAGAGTACTGTGACTTTGTCATTTTGGGGGAAGATTTAGATACCGTTTTGGAAGATTAATCCAAGGATGGAGCCCAGGATGGGTTGATGCTGAGGAAGCAGGTAGGAAGGGAAAAGGCAAAACAGAGGCTAACCAGATACAGCGGAAATGACAGGGAAAGCACAGATTTAAGAGAACTTTCAAAAGAAAACACACACACGTACACATACACACACACACAAAATGACCACCAGGATCAAGAAGAAAAGTCAAGAAGACAGGGAAGAGAGACGGTTTTCATGGGGAAATGAGAGTTCAGTTTTGAACATGTTGACTTCGAGGCTGTGGGGGTGTTATCAGACTCAAATATCCTACAGACAAGATGGGGGCTCTGCCGAGCACGTCTAAGAAACAACCTTAAAACTATGGTAATTAGAACTACAAAAATAAAGTTCTCTAGGGAAGACTCTGCAGCAATAGAAGAGTAGACATCCAAGCATGGAGCCTTGGAAGCCGCTACAGCTCTGATGCCCAGGGGAAGGCAGGGGACAGGGAAAGTGGGAGCGGGGACGAGCGGTCAGAAATGGAGGTATGGAACGTACCAGGGCCTTAGCATCAAGGAAGTGCGAAAAAGAGCTTAGAGAAAGGAATAATCTGTTGTCAAGAATCTGCCACCTCGGGGGGGGGGGGGAGAGGCGGGGCACCTGGGTGGCTTAGTCGCTTAAGCGGCTGCCTTCGGCTCGGGTCACGATCCCTGAGTCCGGGGATCAAGCCCCGCACCGGGCTCCCTGCTCTGTGGGATCCTATTTCTCTCTCTGCCTCTTCCCCTCTGCACTCATGCTCTCTCTCACTCACTCTCTCACTGTTGCTCCAGCTCAAATAAATAAATAAAATCTTAGGGAAAAAAAAAGAATCTGGCACCTCATACATGCTTGATAAATACTTGTGGAGTAAATAAAATGTCTTAGGGGCAGATGAAGGCACAGAAAGACCGTAGGATTTGGAAAGGTGCCAGCTATTCAGAATGTGGGGGACAGCATTTTCATAAGAGGGGGTGGATGAAATCCTTTCTCTAGGGCTTCACGGGGGTGTGGGTGGTAGGGAGACAAGGACACAGGGGCATGAACTCTGCTCTGAAGCAGTGTTACAAAAAAGCAAATACTTACCTGACACAGCACAAAAGATGAATTCAAATACGTTTTAATTAAGCAATGGAGCCCAGCACAATTTCTTTAAACTATCACCTGGAGTATGCTTTGTGTTTCGAGAATTCTGAAAGTTCTTTAGCCTGTCCCATCCTCCCTTTTTATAGAGGAGTTAAAAATTCTACCAGTATTCCTTTTACCAAACATTTCTTTCTCCCTGTGCATTGTGTCTATTTAAAGAATCCACACCTGCATAAACCAGGAGATGCTTAAGAGTTTTTATTCAAATACTCTAGATACAAACTTGCATTCAGATCAGTTGTTGAGAAAACAAAGACCTGTGTTTCCGGAGAGAAAGCACAAGCAAATTTATTAAGAAGAATCAACTTATCCTTTAGAATTTGGGAAAAAATTTTGTACTGCTCTATTGTGATTACGTACACTTGGCAAACTGTCTCAGTCACCTCCTTGCCTTCCTGCTGCTTATTTTGAGAAAGAATTTGGCCCATAGTATGCTGAATAGTGCTGTTGCTTTATTGTTTTTGAAAATTAAACATTTTTTTCCATCAAAACAGACGCATGTATTCTGAAATAGAATATTTAAAATGTAGGCGATTCGTAAACTGTTTTTAGTTATTAAATATCAAATACATTTATGGTGTTTACTTGAAGCACTTTCTTATTTTACTATTTTTGATGACACTCTCTGGAATACATTTCCTTGTGTTCTCTAAGCAGGTGCTTGTTATCTAAGGTAAGGGAATGGAGAGAGCTTGAAACAAAAAAAGAATAGAACAGAAAACCATCCCATAACTTTAGGAGAGAGCAATTCATATTTCGAGTCACATCATTCGACAACAGAAAAATTAAGATAATAGATGATGTCTCTCTGAATTGTAGTCCCTTGTGGTATGGATTGGTACATTCTCACTCAAGACAGATTAGAATAAAAATCCTGAATGATGGAGCGTTGATGGACAGTGTCCATGTTTGTTCCATGTCTCGGCCTGCCAGGGAAGGGCCAAGAACGAGGACCCGGACGGTCTGGTGTCAATACGGTTGCATTAGCTCACCCTCTGGCTCGGGTGCCCCTCTCTGCCCCACTAGCCAGCTCGGCCTGCCTTGCTGAGGACGAACGCCCCCTTACCGAAGGGAGGCAGATCCCCACGTACGCATACCATGTGCTAGCTCTACACCCACTAGACGCTTGGCCTTCGTGGTGCCATTTCTGATCTGCGGGGCTGATGTCATATCGGTTTCGTTATGCGAAACCTCCAGGAGAATACAAGGAAAGGCAAGTTCCGCGATTAATGATAAAATGTGCAAATATTAATTACTAAGCAGAAAATAATATATACTGTTTATGAAAGCTTCAGCAGGAAAGAGAGACTGAACTTTTGAAAGTGAGGCCGGATTAGTTCTTGTGTTAGGATTCTGTAGCAGTTTGGTTTGCTCACCGTGCAGGGGCCCGCAGCCCCCTCCCTAGGGCGGCCTTCCTCCCACCCGCAGTCTCACAGCCGGACCCCAAACTTAGCACTTCCGTCAATTACCCCTCCAGGCTGCAGGTCACAGAGGCCCCCATGTGAAGGCTCTATCATCTTATTTTTCGGCTACAGACTTTGAAGAGCTGGGGCATTTTTAAGAATATTAATTTTTTTCAAGGTACTTTACGAGGCATTTTTGAAATACTCGGTCATAATTTATTAACACTTAAAATTCTAATTTTTTGGTCTCAAATTCGTTTCTGTATGGGTGGGTTTTACTCTATGTGGACACTAAAATCCACATCCTCAGAGTGAAAAAATTGGGAAGGATCTGTAGACAGTCTGAATTCATGAAATGACCCCTCAGGCTCTTCCTTATCACATGCACGTGGCACGTCCTTCATTCTCAGACTAAGACCCTAAAACAAGATGCATGAATAAAAGATATTTCAAGTTCTGTATAAATGTGGATTCTTCTCCTCCTTTCCTTATAATTGAGAGCCTACCAGAAGTTGTGCCTTTTAATACAACATTTCCCTAGCCTGGAATGGAATGCCTCAATAACGTAAGTCTCCGTTCTATAAAAATCACTTTCAGTAGAGTTGATTCTAAGTAAACACCTGCCTAAACTCTAGGCACAAAGGTAAACCCAACAGTTAGTATTCAGTGTGACCAGAATTATGAAAATGCGACCAAGAGCTCTAAACTGCCAGTCTCTGGTCTGTGTTTCTGTAGCTTTACTTGCTCCGGCCAGAGTTTAGGGGTATCTCTTCTTGTCATGTTAAAAATAAACATTAGGACTATTAAAGTTTTTTTCAACATTGTAATAATTGACATTGACTCACCACTTTCCATTCTGGATGGTTCTGGTGAATTTCCTTCTTAGCAGCAATGTAGTGTATCGGGTGAATGTCGTGTTCTCCTTGATAAGGGATCCTGGTCTCTGGCAAGGTCAGCCTGATCCTGATGCGAAAGGCTTCTGTACATGGTAGTGATGCTTCTGAAATGACTTGCTTTAGATTTGATTACATGCAAATCCTTCGGTGTCTGTTTCTCTACAATTTGCATCCCCAATGTAGATTATATATAAGGTACTTTTTTCCTTCCCAAGAAGATTTTTATTAGTAACAATGAATTTCCATTAGGAACAGACTCTTAAAAGTTTATTATGGAAACAAGGAATCCATTATTTGTTTTGTGAATAGCAGTGGCATTTTCTATTTCTTTAATTAAAAAACAGCGCATATGAAAAAGCTCTTAGGTTCTGGTAGGAAATATAGGTTCTATCTATGCCTGTAATATGCAGATCGTGGGTATATAATTTTTAAAAGCTAGGCATCTTTCAGATATAGATAGAATTCTAGGAAGAAAAAAAATCAAAATGAATAAAAAATGAATACGTTTTAATACAATTGGCTAACCTTCCTATTATATATAAAACGTAAGTATATGATCTAAACCAGAGGCTCCGAAACCCGGCAGTACCTCTGAATTTGCAGTGGACCTGGTAAAAATACCTATGCCTGGCCCTGTCCAATTCTCATACAGAAGCTTCTGAAATACTGGGCTGCCTGGGTGTCTCAGTCAGCTGAGCATCTGACTCTTGGTTTTGGCTCAGGTCATGCCAGGTCAGGCTCTGCACTGGGCAGGGAGCCTGCTTAAGATTCTTCCTCTCATAAGATGAAATCAGAGAGGGAGACAAACCATAAGAGACTCTTAACCATAGGAAAGAAACTGAGGGTTGATGGAGGGGGGTATGTGGGGGGATGGGGTAACTGGATGATGGACATTAAGGAGAGCACTTGATGGAATGAGCACTGGGGGTCATACGCAACTGATGAATCACTAAGTTCTACCTCAGAAACTAATAATACACTATATGTTAGTTTAATTGATTTCAAATAAAAAAAAGATTCTCCCTTTCCCTCTCCTTCTGTCCCCCCTCCCTCTAAAAATAATAGAAAAAAACTAATTTTTTTAAAAACAGTCTTTTTGAGGACTATTTAGTGTCATAAACTCCTCTAGAGAAAAACAAAAACAAAAACAAAAACCAAAAACCCCAAACAACCAAATTTTCGGTACTTTCTGACATTTCCCTTATTCATCTTCAAGGAACTACAATGGCTGCTTAACCTAATTTTGGTTCTGTCTCCCAGTCCTAAACAGAGTTAGTGCAGTCTGGATTGGTATGAGACTTGGAATTTCAGGGCTTGAAATAGGTATTGTCTGGCAGACCTCCACCCTGGCTCTGTCTCACATGCTCTCACACCATTTCAGATCAGTGGGATCTGGAGTTCCCCAGGGGTCCTGGATACTGACTCAGGAGGTCTGCAAAGTCTAAACCAATTTCAGAAACTAATAACTTTTTGCCTTTTATTCTCTTTTTCTCTCTTGAATGTATGGAAGAGTTTCCAGAGGCTACATGGCAAGTGATATATGAACGAAGGAGCAAATCTGAGAGAGTGTAGCTGTTTTCTGTGAAGCCAGACAATCAGGAAAGATTTGCAAGATCATAAAACAGTGCCGCTCTTCTCAATAAATTTGTTTGTTTGCTTGGGAAACATAGTTATTTTTAATTAAAAGTTTTTTTTTACATCAACATGTAATGGTTCATTATTGTTACTTTAAATAAATAGTAAATATCTTTTCTTAATTCTTAGCTTTAATTTCCAATATAAGCATATATATGTTTATATATATTTTTTAAAACATATATATATTTTAAAAAAGCATTTAGGGTTCTCAGTAATTTATAAGAGAGTAAAAGCGTTCTGAGACCACATGGTTTGAGACCTGATTCTCTGGAAGAACATCTGAAGTATAAACGGGTTTCTAGACTGTTCCAATGCACAGATTTGAAAACTTTGTATCTGCACTTCTCTAACAGAGAGAATATACCTCTTATGGTCTCTACATTTCTAAACGAAAACCAAAAACACAAAATATGTCTCAATTTCCCAATTACCTTTACTCCTTTAAGTGAACGAGACGAGGAAGTGCCATAGCTACACTGATCCTATAGCCCCGTGATTTGTATTCTTTTTCAAGCAGGGGTCATCCCAACTCATTCTTTCTTACTCCTCGAACAGAATAGCTCTATAGCAAAATAAAATAAATGTTCTTAAGTGAACTTTACTATTTCTGCAATACATTCCCCAACCATGTTGTTTCTTCTCAACATTGCACTGGAAGATTTTAAACCTTCCAGTAGAGTGCAACCATTTTAAGACACACAGATGTGACATGTATTGCTGGTGGAGTCCAACCTTCTCACACAGCACTCAGGCACTCTGTGATCCTGGCCTGTCCTACCTTTCATTATGCCTACCGCTTCTTCCCTCACACAGTCTCTATCCCAGCGTACTGTGGGGTCTTGGACCGCCCGCCTCAGAGTCACCTGCAAAGCTTAGGGAACGTAGTCTCTCCTGGATTTGCTGATTGGGACTATCTGACGATCCTGCCGGGCAATCTGCATGTTAAGCAAACTCCCTTCCCCATGTGGTTCTTAATAAATACTGAAGGTTGGGGGCCCCTGGTCTAGCTATAATGGTTGGTTTTCAAATAAGTCATCGACTTGCACATCTGTCTACCCTTGTTTATAGTATTCTCTCAAACTGAAGCACCCTTCCCTCACTTTGTGTGATGGCAATTCTACAAACCTTTCAAGATTCAGTGCCAAGGCTGCCTTTACCAAGGTGGATTTAATGGCCCATTTCATGGTGCTTCTCGCTTCAATCTCTCTAATGGCACTGATTTCATGCTGCTTTCCATGCCGGTCAGCGGTTTACATATCGTCCTTCATCCCCGACCAGGTTGTCTTTCTCTTCTTCTCAATATCCCCACAGCACCGAGCTGTGTTTACGGTGAGTGATCGCTACAGTAGGTCGCCGCTATAGTAGGTCGCCGGCCACGCAGAACCCGGTTGTAGAATCCATCAGAAACAACAGTTTCTGGGTACAAGCAGCAGGACAGAAAAGATACAGCATATCAGAGGCGATCCCATTATTTTGCATGGTAAAGAAATGTCACCACAAGTATACCTTTCTCTTTCCACGAGCTGAACACACCACTGAAGAGTTTGTAACCATTTCCCTGTAGGCTGGTCCTGTATCCAAAACTCAAAGACATAATGATTTTCTAGAGGAAAGTTAGTGTAGAAATGTCCAGAATCCTGCAGAGGCATTTTGGACATTAGATAGCATTGGGAAAGCTGGAAAGCATTCATTTGCAACAGACACTTGCTTCTGCTTTAAAATATCCTTTATTTAGTATGCTTCCAGTATTTGCTTATAACTCCAGAATTGCTTACATAGAATTAAATACACTTTTAAAAAAGACCCCAGAAAGGTTGTTTTCTTATCCCAAGGAAACAAGTCTTTGCAGATTTGAGTGGATGGTTGTTGCTGGAAGCGTGTGGGTCGGCGATAAGTTTTGTCTGTGTTTGCTTCAGTTGCTGGTGAGTTCAGAAACATGGCACAGACAGGCAGGTTGTTGGGTCCAAGCAAGACCTGATGATGGTCTGGGGCAGCCTGTTAAGGAGGGTGAAACAAGGGTATGTTTTGGTAGAATAAACACAAATCCACAGAGCACAGGCACGATTAGTATTTGTCTCCTTTATCTCGTATCGGGAACAGCCCTCAGATATTCCAACCACAATGTTTCTGTATCAGCTTTTTTATTCACTCCAGGGCTGGGCACCTGCTGTGTGGTTGGGTAGCTCCTGACAGCCTGGCAGAGACTTCACTGATAAATTTGCTACAAGGTAGTTATGGTGGGCGAGGGCGTACAAGGCAGGTGTGAGGGACCCCAGAACAGGCATGCCAAAGCGGGGACCAAGGCACCCTCTGTTTCCTTCCATCCTGCCTTTATCCCAGGACTTTCCTATTTCTCTGGCCTATCCTTGAGGGATGGTTGAAGGGAGCAGGTGATTCAGTGGTTGAGATCCATAATTCATAGTGGCCTGGGGGCACCTTTATTACAGGGGTGCGGGAGCAGAAGGGGGAGGCTTCTACTGGGAAACAGAGGAGATATGTGCTAGCAACAGATGCCTCTTAAGTGGAGAAAAGAATGGGCACTGTGACATAATATGAAATATATATTTGGTCTCTGCCCTGTGTTCTTGACACAGAGCTCCTAAAACCTTTGTAATTTCTGGAATGACAGGGGTGCTAGGAGCATTTTGCTTTTTCTAATATCGGTCTTTGACTCCGGTTCTTGGCCTAGAGCTCCTAAATCCCTTTGAATTTCCTGGATGACAAGAGCATCTTTTACTTTATTTGAGGTGATGCTTGGTGGGCTCCTGGGTAGCCTCAGGATAGGGGCTGGTCACCAGGAAGACCAAGCCATGATGAGAAGCTTGGAACTTTCAGCTCCACACTCCGTCCTCTGGGGAGGGGAGAGGGACCGGAGACTGCGTTAATAATCCGTCTTGCCTACGTGATGAAGTCTCCATGAAAATCCCTAAGTTATGTGGTCCCAAAAGCTGAAGGGTTGGTGAACACATCGAGGTTCCTGGAAGGGGACACTGCAGAGAGGGCACAAAAGCTTCCCACTCCTTGGCTTATGAATCTGTTCCATTTGATTGTTCCTCAGTGGCATCCTTTATAATAAATCAGGAATAGCAAGTCAACTGTTTCTCTGGGTTCTCTGACCATTCTAGCAAATTATTGAATCCAAAGAAGAGGTCATGGGAATTCTTGATGGATAGACTGTCAGTCAGAAGTACAGGTGACAGCCTGTGACTTGTAATTGGCGTCTGAAGTGGGGGGCAGTCCTATGGGACTGAACCCTTAGCCTGCGGGCTCTGCAGGAACTCTGGGTAGTTAGTGTCAACACAGAGTTAAATTGTAGGAATTCCAGTTGGCATCTGCTGAGAATTGGAGAATTGCTTGGTGGGTGAAAACCCACACATTTGGTGTCATGAGTGTTGTGAGTAGAGAAAGGAGAAACGTTTCTTTCTTTTAGGCATGAACCAGCACCTGCCCAGTGGGCCCAGTGGGCTTGTCACATGCAGACAGACGTTCCTTTACTCCCTACACCTAGATGGGTGTGGGGACTGGTGTGGCTCAGGGTGGCTGCGTCTTGCTCCTGTGGCATGAAGACAGCTTTCTGGGTTCTGCTTCGCTCCCAGTAGAAGAAGGTCATAGTGATCCGGATGAAGACTGAGCAAAGAGGAGGGGCCTTGGCCATCATAGTTTACCAAGTAATGATGCAGATGGCTTGAAGTAGACCTGATGTGCAGAGGACAGGACAGGTGCCCGATAGAGCCACTCTGAGCCAGCTGGATTGACCTTTAGAGAGATCTGCCTGGGATCTGTAATGAGGACACCTGGCCACTCATCATCTGGTCCTTCTACACGTGGCCAGTTTCATGGCTGTAGCTTTTCCTTCAAATCTGAAAATCGCTGTTTTGCAAATACTCTGGCAGTGGGCATATGGAAGCTCAGTTGTAGATGGTAGACTGTTTCCACTGGAGGGGACACTGAACAGGCAGCTTGTATTCCTCGATTTGCATGGAAGAAAATGCAATCCTGGGCCTGCTCGGTCAGAGAAAAATGATTCAGTCCATCCTGGCATTTTGCTGGAGGCATGTTGGGTCTGGAGGCCCCACCCCAGGGGGGCTACTTCAGCAGGACAGGCTTCCGGGGGAGGCTGAGCCCCGGCCACAGGAGAGGGTGAGTGAGATGGTCTGAGAAGCCTTCGGGCATGCAGTTATTTTGTTTCTCAGGCTGTACCATCCCGTGACAGCCACTGGACCATCCAAGAAGCACGAGATTGCTGAAAGTATCTCTTTAGGGCAGGGGAGGGGGATGGGTTTATTTGCTGAGTGGCAGCACATGGGGCCCGAAGGGGGTTCTTGGACTCTGAGCCTTACACTTAAACAAATGAGTCAGTTCCTTGCGCCCATTCCAGAATCTATTAGAGAGGGGATTTTAGGAATTGGGGGAAAAGCTGAGCGAGCTGGTATACTGGTGCTGAAAGTGAGTTCCTGCCCCTAGGAAGGGAGGTGAGCCCACTCGGGGACTCCTGCTCCCTGGAAGGAGCCGTGCCTGAGCATACTTCTGGGACGAGCTGAGGGGACTGATAAACCGCCATAACAAGCAGCTTCTTGTCAGATCCAGCCTGGTCTGCAATGATGAGAAGGTCTTTGCATTTATTTGGACAAAGTATCATATCTCACTGAAGCTAAGCGCCAGTGACTGTAAGACACACCATGATTTTGTGTTTTACTGACACTGTGTATTCAACCAGTTGTCAAATCTTGTCAGTCCTGCCTTCTTTGTGGGTTTCCTTCAGGCTTCTTCTCTGTACCTTTAGCCTGTTTCAGCCCCTGTTTTCTCCTCCCTGGCTGTTGTGCTGGTTTTCTGGGTGTTTCTTCATGTGTTCTTTCACTCTGCCTTATCTCAACCAACCTCAGAGCTATGATCATTCATCCTCCAACCACAAATCCCAAAAGATACCCAATAGCCCACCAAATGCAGGATAGGTTCCGCATCGGGTCTTTTGCTGGGGGCTCTGCCCTTCCCCCTTGGAATCTTGTTGGTTTCGGACCTTAAACTCTTATGCTCACCACTTCCTGGTTTTCCCACTTTTCATTAACTTCAAGCTTTGTCTCCTCCTGTTCTCTGCCCTGGTAACATTTTGTTCTCCTCTTCTTTATCTCCTGAGATTTTGTGAGTTCTTCAAATCTCATCTCCTGTCCAGCTTCCGCAGTGAAGGCTTTCCTGTTGCCCTGACTGGAAGGTGATTCCTCCCTCCTTTCATCCCTACACACTCCATTGTGCTTGTTTCTCTTTTCTGAACATACTTCTTCATTGACTTGCTTCTTCTTCTCATTAGATCACGAGTTCCGAGAAGGCTCAGACTGTGTCTCCTGCAGAACATAACCCAGAACCTTTTAAATAGCAAGTGCTCAAATATTTATTGAATATATGAGAATTCTACAAAATGTGGGGAAGAAATAAATTAGAGAGTCCTCAAATGGCCGTGTGCAGTGAACAGCTTGCTACCTTTCTGAACTGTAGCATGAAGAAGTAAACTTGATTTTTAAGCCACTGAAATTCAAGGTCTTTTCTACAGTTTAGCCTTTCACACAAATCCACTGGGGAACATTCACAAGTAGGTGATGCCATTGACATCTACAGAGCAAGGCTCATCCATTCACTGATCTCAGGGCATGAGATCATTAGCTCTCCACGACAAACAGATGATGGCTTCGGGGTGACTCCTCTGGTTGGAATGAGTTTAGGGAGCTCTTCAGTGGTCTCAGCCTTTGCAATGTGAGGGACAGCAGTCTGGCAGCTGTAGGAGGGGTCAGATGGAGGTTGGAGAGGCTCCCAATGGGACAACTTGACCAGTAAAGCCACATGACTACTGGTGAGACAAAGCCCTGAGCTCAGTTTGGAACAACAGGTGAAGAAGCCACACTTTACCTTAGAATAGAACCAACACTGAAAAATGAAAATAAAGGTGAGCCAAAGTAGACAAGAGAGAATGGAGTCCAGGGAGCCTGGCGCTTCAGGAACTTGAGTAGAGAGGCTAACAGGAAGGTAAAGGGGTGGACAGATGTCAGTCCAGATGTGCCGAGGGGCAAGAACTCTTGAGACTCAAATAGGGAAAATATTATCCTCTGCCTTCATCTGAGTCCTGGGCTTGCAGGGGCTGGGGTGCCTGAGAGTAGCTATAATAAAGTCCAGGGACTGAAAAGAACATTTGGAGGCTCATTTTGAGAAAATGCTCCAGAACCTTCGTTCCTGCAGTCAAGAGTCTGTTATACTGAGCACAACACTACCCTAAACAGACTTGGGACCAATCTGTGTAGATGGCCCATTGCTGAACCTGGCATTGCCGGACACTACATTCAGCTGCTCCCTGAATCTACTTTTGTCCGTGCAGACCTCTCCTGTCTGATCCTTTGCTTGCTTGGAATTTCTCCATCCTTTAGGTTTCTGGAGGTAGGGTGGAGAGCCCAGTCGGCAGCCTGCTTCCTGGGGCTGGGCCCTACCACTCTGCATCGACTTCACCAGTTAACAGCCTCATCCGTACCAGGCACCGGGGGCATTGACCTGACCTGCCAACCCCTCTCCTGCAGGAGCATGTGGGCAGCCGTGCTCCTGCTTGGTCTGGTCTCCTTGGACTGCTCCTTAACTTGTGCGAAGTAAGGGACAAGGGATGGATACCCACTAACAACTTCTGAAATGTCAAGGAAGGAGCCCTTCTGATGCAGGGACCCCCTTGCAATAGTGCCCTCTGCTCCCCTCTCTCTGTGACTCTGAGGTTTCTGCATAAACTCAGCAGAAACTGTTCTTTGAGAAGAAAGAACCTCTTTCCCATTTCCCTTTCTTTTCCGGCTCCTTCATCGGCACTAACTTCTCTACTGAGTCTCCCCCAGATGCTGAATATGGCCCGCAGCTATCCAGAGGGGCCCACAGTCCTGGGGAGAGATCTTAGGAGACACAGTTTTCCAGTTTGTTGGACAGTGATGGGGGTTCAGGTCTCCTGGATTCAGGTCTCCTGGATTCTAGCTCTTCCTTTGTTCCCGATACGCTAGGTAAACCCTTACACAGGCTGGCATGAAAAATACCTTTTAATGATGTGTGGCTATCAGCTACGGGGAATGCAGAAAGTCTTTGGGGGGGGGGGTAGTTTTGCTTTCTAGTTCCCTTTTCCTGCCATGGACAGAGCACTGTTTCCCTCCTTGCCTCGGGGTTCTCCTGGGACATCCTTTGGGGGTATTTTCAGTTTTAGCCACTAGGTGGTGCCTCAACCCTATCAGTCACTCCCCAAAGGGCCGGCTCTGATAGCTGGGTTTATGAGCAGATTTTTGGGGGTGGAGGAGTGGGGAACTGCAGTGAGATGGAAGGAATGTTACTCTTTTCTTCCTGAAAACCCTGGAAGTCAACCTAAATATTCCCTCCATGACTGCCTGTGAAGAAGGAAGTCATTTCCCCAACTTCTCTCTTTTCCTCTGACTCATTCCACCCGCCCTTTGCGGCTAATTTGAGTAGGAAAGAGCACATCTGGGAGGAGCCTCTTTCTTTGGGTGGTCCTGGGGTGGGAACTCTTCTCTTGTTCATGAGAGACAGCAAAGCCAAGTGGTTAAGAGCACAGGCTCTAGATTAAACCTGACTCCACTTATAAACTATGTAAACATGGGCAAGTCACATAACTTCTCCCTGCCTCAGTTTGCTCATCTATAAAATGGGGATAAAGAAAGTGACCTGCCTCAGGATTGTTACACTGTGGTAGTGTAGCTTTTATTTATTAACACTGTCCAGGTTACCTACTAGTCAAACCACGCAAACTTTAGTTTTTGGTAGGTTCAATCCGCCATCTTGTGGGCCCTGGTGAGAGACTATGTTTTCTAGTCTTTTCTTTAAGAGGGACCTTTGGTATGCCTCCTGTCCCCAGGACTGGGAGAGCCTTACCTCTGACCACAGGGCTTGTAGAAGACAGTTCGCCTGCTCCTCTGGTCTTGAGCTTCTTCTAGTTGTCCATACCCTTGGAGGCAGTACATCCAGACCATATGCCAGGGCTCCAACTCAAGGCTGGTCCTCCTACTCCTGTCAGCCAGCCCTGGGCAATTCTCTCTGTAACTATTGTGTATCTAACTTAGTATTTTTTCTTTACATTTTTGGGTCCTTTGCTAGATATAAAACTTTTAGTCAGTTTGGTTTAAAAACATTTATTCAGTGGCTCTTTCGGCCAGATACTGGTTAGTATGTTTTGTATCTGTTGGGGCACTGTTCCTGGAGTGTGTGTCTTCCAGCAGCCTGGGAGTAGGAACAAGCCCTCTGCTCCTAGTGAACAGTAGGCAATGCAAAGTCATCATCAGTTCGTTGGGTGACTGTGGGGATGCAGAGCTGTGAAGAGAGAGAATAGCCCTCTGGACACACCAGCCCTTTCTTTTCTATATCAGGCTGTAAATTAACACCCACATCTCCTCAGGGGTCTACTCTGAAAATCACAGAGGGAATCTCCTATGCTCTGTTGATAATAATTCTCCTTACCTCAGTCGTATCTGAATTGTCTGTGTTTCATGTTCTTCAGATTTGTCCGATTATTGGCTTATCGACTGAATTTGGGGGTTAAGTGGGGACTGGAGGATGAGGTGAGATTGAATTCCATGGGCTCAGGAATTTTGAGCATGACCTCCGTCAGGTATCAGAGGAGGCACCGGAGGGTCCTGAAGCCTTGAGGGTCTGTTCCTTGCCACCAAGCAGCCGTTTGGCTTCTTCAGCTGGGCAAACAGTCCTTCCTTCCTGACTGGCTCACAAGAAAATGAACTTTTTGGATAGGAGAGGATTTCTGTGCCTACATGAAAGAGACACACTGTCCCTCTCATCCCTGACAAACAGATTTGTGCCTTGGATTTGGTGGTGAAAATATTGTGTGGTTTGTTTTTCTTTTTTTTTTGGTTTTTTTGGAAAGCTTGTGCATTTTTCTGTTGAAGGCTGTTGAGTGATCTTTTTGCTGATACCCCCAAATGGGAGCTGGGGCCTATAGCTGAAAACAACAGGTGAGAACTATCTGCCATTGTGGAGACAGCCACCAACTAGTGGAGGCCCCGGAAGCCACTTCCTCTAAGCTTATTAAGAAGTAATGCATAGTCCCTCTACCACCAGCCACTTGTCCCCCACCCACATACTTCCCGCACCCCTCCATCTATACAAGAAAACTAAGGAGTGAAGAAAGAAAGAAAGAAAGAAAGAAAGAAAGAAAGAAAGAGAAGAAGAGGCTATACGTTTCACAATGTACGGTAATGGACGCTAAATACACACGCATTCACAGTCATTTGCGGTTTTCTCAGCAAAATGCGCACTTTACATGCCCGCCAGCCAGCGCCGCTGCAACATAGCCAGGCGTAACGCTGTGCTGGCACACCACCGAAATAGTCAGGCGGCAGATCGATACCACTGCCACAGTTAATATGATTTCATTGCGCAGATATTATGATTTCTTTAGGGTGCCTTATAGATTATAATAGCGGCTGAGAGATAGATGCGATAGCGCCGATCGCTCTGGCTTCAGCTTCCTCGATTTCAAGTTTCCGACAGCTTGCCCGCTACGACAGTTGATATTATTGGGCATTCATTCATTTTTTTTACGATTATTTTGATGAGCTATTGATATAGCATTTTCTTTTTCTCTAAAAAAAGCTCAAAATACCTTAGATTTTACTAAATGGCCACACATTATTTCATTTCAGTATTCTAGAATGACGGACTATTACCTACAATATCGGTATTCAGCCTCCTAAAGTCATCGACGGATTAATACAGTAATTGAAGCTCACTCGAAATCGGCTCAGCAATGCCCTTAATACAATATGGCCGTGCCTCGTAGCCAGGCCCGCGCCCGGCGGCTGCATGCTGGCGCCACTGCTCGATCAGGCATTCTGGCGCCAGGACGAGTTCTGCCATCGTGCTCCACCCTTACTGTCGGTGCTTTCATGTCGGCCGCTCTCTCGTCAAATAGCAATAAAAATCCTTTAAATGGTGGCTGAAAAGCTTCCACAAATTAGATGCAGCGCTTCGTCGTAAGTTTCTCGGTGCCATTCTGAAAGAGCATTTTTCATCGCACATGATCGAAAAGCCTGCATGCTACAGGTTATTTCATGCCGATTGGCGGGATATATTGACGCGCATTCTCGCATTTATCATCGAGCCCACTTACACATATCGCGCCGCATTCAGATTTAGGTTTCATACGCATGTTTTTACATTTTGCGGCTCGCATTTCGAGGCTTTTCATGATTAAATGATATAATCGCCGCGTCGATATTTATTAGTAGACATGATTAAGCTCATTTCATTACCACGCAGGCTTTCACAGCCATGATTATTTTCGTAAGCAGTAATGGAGAGAGCAGCCACAGAGCTTCTTCGATAGATTTTTGCGGCCATTTCGCACATATGCCATTTTGCATTATTTCCTTCTCTGCAGAGAGTTATAATAGCCTTCTCGCGCATACTGTTTTGTACTACAATGTATTTGTCATGTGCGCTAGTTTCCTCATTTCGATGATATACATTTTTATCTTCTTTGATTTACATACTTTTGCCGATTTATTGAGCACATATAGCTTAAATAGGCGGTGCGGCAGTCGTTTCCTCTCACAAAGCGTCAATGTTTGGCAGATACATACCGGCTTCTCGTTTCGTCGCGATATGACACACGCGGCGCAAAATTCTTACACGAGCTATGCTTCTCGTGTTTCGATAAATATTTTATTTCAGCCGCATGTTGCGCCGCATTTTCTATATTTCAGACGGGGCTTCACACCAAAGAGCGGAGAGCCTCACGATATTTGGCATAAGATGAGAGCCGCTGCGATTATGACATTATTATTTTCTTTCACACTTCACACAGCTGGGTGCCTAAGCTAATATTATTATTGTTGTTCAGGCGCTTATCGGTTTCGAAATTTGGCTTATTTCACCGGCAATATCAGCGCTGCTCACGATGACGTTTATTTCGCTCGCGCTTTCGAGATGGCTCGATCGACAAATGTACTTCGCGCCATTTCGGTCACTTTGGCTTCTCTGGTTACCGACGATCATCAGCTACGATTTCTTTAGATAAGCGTCATATAATGATAAAACATGTATTGGCCTTTAATGTGATATTAAAATACAAAAATGCCTTTAAAAATGCCGAGCGTAAAATGGCCGAACAGACGCACGCTCACTCATAGAAAAGTCATATTATACCAGTCGTCGAACGCATTTCGCATATCAAGTTTCTTAGATATTTTTACTCGGCCGAATGCCGATTGATATCACCGATCAAATTATTTCTGCTCCAGATAAGTCACTTACAATAATAGTACAACGTGAAATAAATATTTCGGCATTTCTCGGACGAATTTCGCTTATCACAGGCACCGGATTTAGAAAGAAAGCAGCTCCATTTTTCTAATACTCATGATATTACGCTACCATATTCAGCATCTGGCGTAGTCGAAAGTGCAGATGCCCCGTGACAGCATATGTAATCGCTGGCACAAAGTTACTTAAAGTCGATTTATAAATTAATACCCTGTATTTACATTACCGAGTCAAAAATGCTTTTACTCGAGAGATTGAGGTTTACTTTTGTGGTTTGATTTTGCTGGCTTCTTCTAAAACAGTTTATCACCGGCGCTTGCAGTGCTAGGCGGCTTGTAAAATATTCTAAAAGTACCATCATGGTACAAAATTCGGTAATTTAGCAAGCAATAAAACTCCCCAAAATTAAGTCATTTTTGTGTTGGCTGGCGCGCCGGCTTAGGAGTAGCGTGAGCTCGCCAATGCCTCTCGTAGATACCAGAGCAAGAGAGTTAGGCGATATGCCACACCACGCCATGGCTTCGCTTAGGCATGAATTTTCACGACATAGCTGGATTATAGAGTTTGTTTTCATGCTTCCACGCCAGCTCATTTCAGCGGCTTATACCACGCTTATAGCATTTTTATGCTTCTTTTTATTTCGCAGCATAGGCTTTATTTTCTTTCTTTCTTTCTTTCTTT
>NW_024424008.1:55677942-55740185 GCF_017311325.1 Ursus maritimus
GGGGGGGGGGGGGGGGGGGGGGGGGGAGGTATGGCCGTGGTGAGGACACGCATGTCTCCTGTGGGCCTGGAGAAAACACTGGAAGGTAGGTGGGCTTGCATCACTTAAAAAAGCTGCCCCTGAGAGGGGTGCATTGTGCTGTGGCATGGTCTTCAGTCCTCTCCTGGTGCAAGCTGTGGGTGGCAGGGGTGGGGTGGGGGAGAGAAGGGGAGGGGTAGAAGAGGTGGAGCCAGGGTTAGGTCTCCCAAGTCAAAGAAGCCAGAGCTCCCACATGGGCTTTTTGAAGTGCAGGTGTTTGAATGCCAACCACATGATGGGTGTCTACAGCTAGTTAATGTCACCCCAAGAAGAGGAGCAGCCTTTGGGGAGAGGAACCACAGAGACCAAATAAATGAGAGACCCCTCTCTCTGCCTTCTGCCTGCATCTTTTGGACAGACCAGGCCTTGAAGGATACAGAAAGGCAGCTCAGAGCTTCCCTGTCCTTGCCCTCTCTCAACTCCTCGGGTCTCAGGTTAAAACCATGCTGATGGGAGGAGATGTCATATGCAAATCCAGTTTGGGGTTAGAGTGTCAGTTGGACTGAGTTTTAATAATAGAAAAATAACCAGAAAAGCTTTGAAATCCGCCTAGCATGTCACTGAAGAATGCAAAGGGCAGATCTGACCGAGGTTGCTTGAAGGCAGTAATTAGAGAAAAATAAAACTACATCATGTTCATGCGCACTGAGATGAGACACAGCAATATACTAATTACAAGCCATTTACAAATGATTTGTCCTAAAGGAGATACAGGCATCTCCAAACGAAATATTTAGTATAAATTGGAGATGTCATTATTAGTGGGAAATTACAAAATTTCCTGTTGTAAGACACAAATGTTTCCTAACATCAATATCTTAATCATAAGCAAATTATAAAAGGCCACTTGGTTGGGGAGGGGAAGACAGCCCCCAGGTCTTAACAGATTTCCGTGCACTTTAAGGTAAGTGTTGAGGGTTAAGATTAAGGATTATGGATTGTGTATCAACTGCACTGCAATAAAAAAAAGAGGATTATTGGCCTAAACTTCTCTCGCTAGCCTTCTTAGAGTAGGCTCAGAGTCCACCAAGCATTCGAAAACTCATGTCAATGAAACAGGGGCAGGCTTGTTCAGAGCAGGCTGACATTATCAGAACATCTCTGGAGTTACTCTAGAATCTACATCCATTTGGATTGATTCAGTCCAAATACTCAGTATCTAGCTAGGAGCTTCAATTCATTCTCTTAGGACAAAACTTGAGTAACCATCCCCTATCCCCCACAACCAAGTCAGGAAAAAGACACCTGCCTGGTGTTGCTCACCATTTTTGCCTGGACACTAGGCATGCCTTCTCTCAGCCTATAAGATTTCATTGCCTGGTCATCCACCATCAATTGTGACCTAAGTTCCCCTCAACTAAGATTCCCCTTTTCATTGCCCCTGACCATGACCTCAACTTAGCCTAACTTATTAAATTCTCTTGTTTGGCCAAGACCTTTGCTCTGCGTATTAAGCTCTGCTGTCTGCCTTGGTGAAACATTTTCTTTTCTTTCTTTCTTTCTTTTTTTTTTTTTTGGTGAAACATTTTCAAACTATGTCAGTTTTTGTTTTAAAACCATTTTGCTGTTTAAGAACACAACATGAGAGGTGAATAAGGACAGCAGACTTTTTGAAGAGGAAAGGATACTAGTCAGAAAGCATTTACGGCAGGGCTATATCTCACAGTATTAAATCTGTGTTTCCTGACCTAAGTTCTGTGTATCTTTCTCCCTCCCTCTCTCACTGGTGCCCTGGGGGCTGTCTTCCCCTCCCTAGCCCACACAGAAGCAGAAACAAAGACTTAAAGGAGCCTCTGCCTACTTCAGGAAGAGGAGACTCCCCTGCATGCTTATATTTAGCTAGAGTTCCCACCCCCAAAGGCGAAGGGAGCCTGGAGGCAGGGGAAAGGGAAGCGGAGGGGGAGGGACTAGGCAGAGTTTTAGAAGTGTTTGAAACAAACTGAGGGCTTCAGAGAGGAGGGGGTGGGGGATTGGGAAGGGCCAGTGATGGGTATTAAGGAGGGCACGTATTGCATGGAGCACTGGGTGTTATATGCAAACAATGAATCATGGAACACTACATCAGAAACTAAGGATGTACTGTATGGTGACTAACATAATAAACAATAAATTATAATTATATAATAATAATAAATAATAAATTAATAAAAATAATAAATAAAAATAATAAAAAATCATGGAATCATGGAACACTACAGCAAAAACTAAGGATGTACTGTATGATGACTAACATAATAAATAATAAATTATAATTATATAAATAATAATAATAAATAATACAAATAATAAATAAAAGTAATAAAAAATTATTATTAAAAAAAAGAGAAGAAGTGTTTGAAGTGGGGAGGGGAAGAAACCCAGGCTCGGTGAGCATTAGGGATGAAGTGAGTGGTTGGTCCTTGTTACCCATGAATCCACCCACCACTTATGCATAGCCTGTGGTCCTACAGTCCCGGTCCTCGCAAGCCTGTGAATGGAAGGTGAAGAATTTGGGACACCTTGTGAGAGAAGGGGCTGTAAAGGGCAAACTGCATCCCCCACAGAAGAAGAACTGTTTAGAACCCGTCGGATCTCCCTTTGACCCAAGGAAACCATGGGTCCCACTGTTCTATACTTCAGGATGAGCTGAGCTGGTTTGCTAGCGTGTGGGTAAAAATGATGCATTCACCTGAGTTTGAAGTTTGCGTCTACTAATTCTAGAGGGGCTAAACTGTCAGTTAGAAGGTTAATCTCACACATCATATGCTACAGGTAACACTTTACCTGGGTCTCGTGGTAGTTGTTAGGGTGTTCACTTTGCTCTGAATGTGACCTTGGTCATCGCACTGATCTTCAGCGTTGACTGTCTGATCTGGGTCTTTCTGTGAAGACAGTTGTATTAACCAATTTCAAGTATTCGACCTGTGATTTGCTGGAAACTCAGAAGTTAAGTTCTGGCTTCAAATTATGTGTTCCAATGACAGATTCCGGCTTGATTGCTTTTGCAGAATTAAGTATACAGATATATCATCAACAAGTCAACTACTGGTATTTATTGAGTCAATTTTGGGACAGAAAGTACATTTCTTCATGCAAGAATGTGTTTGTGTATGTGTGTATGTTACAAAGTAGTAGAAGACGTGATTACAGCCCTTGAAGAGCTTTTACAGTTGACCCTCGAACAACATGGGGTTAGAGGCGTCGACCCCTGCACAGTAGAAAATTTGGTATAACTTTTGACTCCCCCCAAATTTAACCACTAATCACCTACTGTGGACCAGAAGCCTTACTGATAACATAAACAGTCAATTAACACATATTTTGTTATATGTATTATATACTACATTTTTACAATAAGTGAAGCTACAGAAAAGAAAATGTTAAGAAAATCATAAGGAAAATAGACTTGTAATACTGTACCGCAAAAAATCTGCATGTAAGTGGATACGTGCAGTTCAAACCTGGGTTGTTCAAGGGTGAACTGAAATCTGGCTAATGTAACATATAAAGTTAGTAGGTTTATATTTAGAATTATCATATGGATATATATTTCTTGGCCCCCAAATATGTGCTTATATAAATTTACAGCAGGACATTAACACTGAAGTTTCAACTAAGACATTAAGATACAAAATATGCTGGTTACCAAAGTGGGATGTGAGAAAAAAAATAGATAACTGGAGTCATGCAGAAGGTTGCCTTTCCAGACTGGCTTCTTTCACTTAGCAATATGCATTTAAGATTCATCCATGTGTTTTTGTGTCTTGATAGCTCATTTCTTCTTATCATTGAATAACATTTCATTGTATGGATGTTGCAAAATTTATTTATCCATTTACCTATTGAAGGACATCTTGGTTACTTCCAGTTTTTGACAATTATAAATAAAGCTGCTATAAACATTCGTGTGCAGATCTTTGTGTAGACATAAATTTCTTAAATCAGTTGGGTAAATACCTAAGAGTATATGAAAAAAAATCTATATTTAACTTTCTAAGAAACTGCCAAACTTTCTTCCCATGTGGCTGTACGCTTTTGCATTCTCACCAACAATGAATGAATGTGTTATTGTTCTGCACCCTTGCCAGCAATTGGTATTGTCAGTGTTTTTGGATTTTAGCCATTTTAATAGATGTACGGTTATATCTCAACATTTTAATTTGCAATTTCCTAATGACAAAGAGTGTTGAACATCTTCTCATATGCTTATTTGCTATCCATATGCCTTCTTTGGTGAGGTGTCTGCTCAGATATTTTGCCCATTTTTTTACTTGGATTGTTTTTTTTTTTCTTATTGTTGAGTTTTAAGAATTTTTTTTTGTTTTATTTTGAACACAAGTTCTTTATTCGATAGTGTTTTGCAAAGATTTTTTCCCCACAATCTGTGACTTCTCTTTTCATTCTCTTAAGAGCATCTTTTGCAGAGCAAAAGTTTTTAGGTTTAGTAAATTCCAACTTACCATCAAGTTCTTCCTTCATGGATTTTGCTTTGGACGTGGTATTTAAAAATTCATGCCAAACTCAGGGTCATCTAGATTTTCTACTACGTTTTCTTCCAGAAATCCTATGTTTTGCAGTTCACATTTAGGTCTATCCTTGAGTCAATTTTTGTAAGAGATATAAAGTCTGTGTCTAGGTCTGTGTGTGTGTGCACATGCAAGTGGGTGTGTGGGCACACATGTAAGCGTGAGTGGGTGTGTATGCATGTGTGTGTGCACGTGTGAGTGTGTGTATTTACGTACATCTAATTGTTCCAGTGCCATTTGTTGAAAAGACCGTATTTTTCCATTGACCTGCTGCTTGTATTTCAAAGATCAGCTGCCTGCCTTTGCTTGGGCCTATTTCTGGACTTGCTGTTCTGTTCTGATCTGTATGCTCCTGTTCTTTCACTAGCACCATGCTGTTTCGATGATTGTAGCTTTTCATTTTTTAGGTAGAATCCACAGTACCTGTCCTTAGTAGGGACTCTGTGGACATAAGGTACATGTGGAAGTTTGAGCGGAGACTGAAGTATTGGTTAAAGTCCCGACCTGGACTCTAATTAATCCGAAATCTGACTGGATTTTGTTAAAGTGACTATGGCAGTGTCTATCACCTTAGAAGGAAGAGAAAGGAGACCTGCTGAGTTTTTATCTAGTGCAGGGGCAAAGCTTCATTCACTGAACAGTTTCAAAGGGCATTGGGGAGACAAAAATAAAGTTGAGTTTCAGTGAAATCCCACTCAATGGGCCTATTCAATATGTGTGTCCAACACATAACTATGTTAGAACTCATACAGCATTTAAATAGTTATTTCATGCACTTGGGTTAGCATGGGTCAGATCATGTACCTCAAACATTGTAAGTATATCCAACAAGTAAATACTTGAAATGTATCATCAAGTATAAAAATATTATGTGTTAATTCTACTTTCTGGTGCCACATTTAGGAAGGAATTATGTTGTATTTCCTTTTCTTAATATTTTATAGCTATAACCCAAATATAACATGAGTAGTTCCAAATAACGTTTCTGTTTTGTTTTCTTTAAAAGTGTACACTTTAGCTTTCCTTAATAACATTACAGTCTATTAATTAGCAGCTATTCCTTAGGGCTTGTAATTTTCCCAAACCGTGGGTCTAA
Source organism: Ursus maritimus (assembly GCF_017311325.1). Lineage (NCBI taxonomy): Eukaryota > Metazoa > Chordata > Mammalia > Carnivora > Ursidae > Ursus > Ursus maritimus. Next base: position 55,683,622 of record NW_024424008.1, read on the forward strand.
CACCACATCTATTATGTCTTACTCTGAATAGAACAAGTACTTTTTAGGGTATTCTCTGCCTCTTATCTTACTTTAATATCGAGACAGAGTGATAGCGTGCACCCTCTGGGGCGCTGTGGTTAGAAGGTCTCATCGTTGGTGTTCTTGGGAGATGCTTATGTAGTCTCCACGGCTGCCTAGAACCGCCCTTGTCCAGGGTGAACAACGTCAGCCGTGAGGCACTGACCGACAACATTAAAATGGTTCAGAAACTATTGAGCATTTGCTTAGTAACCTGATTATTTTACATTTTTTCCATGTTTGCATTTCAAAAAAGAAAGATATTGTTGGAATTCACCTCTTTGTGGAAATAAACCAGTTTAGCTGAGAATGACTAATTAACCTGGATCAGGAGTAGGTTAGCTTTTTCTCTATTTTAGGCTTTCTGGGCCGGTCTCTGTCTCAACTACTCAACTCTGTCACTGCAGCATAAAAGCAGTCTTGGAATATATAAACTAATGAAGGGAGTCCTAATAAAACTTTATTTATAAAACTGCCAGCGTTCGGCCTGCAGGCTGTCCTTTGCTACCCACTGGCTTGGAGAGTGGCACATGCACTTAAAACTTGGTTCGTAGGTAAGTGGAATTAGTCAAGGCTACTGGCAACTTACAACATCCAGCATGGAGTCGCAATTACAATGGATGACTTCGCGATCCGTCAGGAGTTCTTTAAGAAAACAGCCCAGGTTACCAGAATTTTTTCTGAAAAATTTGAGAATAAGAAAGAACTAATATCAAATGCCATCTTGTGTGTTCAGGGACGGAATCAGAACAAAGGCAAATTCCATAACGGTGCTAATGAGCCCCTGGCGTGGGCTCGCCTGATTGGCAGAGGGTGGCTCTGTGCTTAGCAGCGCCTCGCCATCCAGACGGAGCCTCTAGCGACTTGATTTTCTGGGGCATCGTAGAGGAGCGAGAAACAGACACACATGCACCCAGGCTTACACACTTCCCTCAGAGGAAAGACTCTACCCTGTCAGGAATGGCCTCTTTGTCCTTATTTTAGAATAAATTACCTAATTTCTTAGTCCCAGGTGGCTGACAATCAGCAAATTAGAAAGGGGGAATAAGGAGCATTGCGGGAGGCTGACAGCCTGAGAGTAGAGGAGGACATGAGCTTAAAACAAACACGACAACTCAAACCCCCAGCCTTGTAGTCATTTACCACCGGGATAAGCCGTCCTTACGCACAGATTACTGCTATTGATTTTGGCGATGATAATTATGCAATATAGACAAGACCAGCAAGAAGCATCACAGGAATAAAGAGGTATTGATGTCTGTGAGTTTGGGGTAGAGGTGACTCAGGCTCAGAGAAGCTGACTGAAGTAAGGGCTTCGATGTCCATGAAAAAGAGCAATTTTCTGGAGAAACCAGTCACCGATTGAGTACTGCTACCACATGCATTTCCGGGAGACAGAGGTGGACAAGGGGCCTCTGGGATTATATGACAAAATGGGATTAGCAGCCTAACTGATCTTGACCCCAGGTCAACGTGAAAACCTGAAGCATATTGTGTCTACTGTCTTAAGAAAGGGGAGAGAAAACACCCACACATGTAACAGCTTTCTAAAAGTGATTTCAATCCAAGTGGTTAAAATTATTAATAAAAAAAAGTCTTGGCACTTAAAGGCGTAAAATTATTTGAAACACTTCATTTCACAATGATGTTGAATAAATAAAGCATTGCTTTCCTTAAGTAAGGCCAGGTGTAGAAACAAATTACTTTTTTTTTTTTTGCTGAACCCTTTTGGAGGTCTGTGCTTGCATAAGATTGTTTCCATATAGTACAAAGTGCGGTGGGGGTCTGACTGCTATTTGGTAATTGTGATCAGTATTAAATACCCAAGAATAAGTGATTCCTCAAGTGAATTAATTTCATGCAAATTTTAAACTTAGATGTCTAACACCAATACAATTAACTGAATAACGGCCAAACATTTTTCTTTCTTCCTCTGTGGAAAGCATTTATGTTGCTGAGAGATTATTTGAAATTCTTAAGTCATCTGAGGTTTCCAATCTTGCTGCCAAGAGGAATTGACTGAACATTTTTTTTTTCATTTTAAATTTGCTTGTTACTCAGGTTAAATTGTTTCATGTTTCTCTCCTCCTTTTTAATATAATGAATAAAATATAATAGGTATAGATGAAGACGCATTTGCATGCTTCCCCAGCCACACTATCCTGTTTCTTACCCCAGAGATAACCTTCATCCAAATTGCTGTTTATTGTTTTGTATGTGTATTTTAATTGTTATGTACTGTTCCAGTGTATGAATATGCCGAGTTAATCCTTCCTCCATCTGTTGATGGCATTTGGGTTCTCATACTGGAATAAACAATAATGAAATCAACTTTGCCATGTTTGTTTCCACGCACATGTATCTAGAAGCACTATTTCTGGGCTTGTTTATCTCCAACCTGGCTTTTATGACAAATTGGCTCTCTACTGTGGCTGCACCAATGTACAGTCTCTTCAGTGGGTGAGGATTCTCACGTGTCCACATCTTCCACACACTCAACGGGATCAGGCTCATCATGTCATAAACATTGCCGATCCCACAGTGTTGAAACTGATGGGTTTTGTTTGCATCTGCTTGACTATTAGTCACATTGAACAGCTCGCCATGTATTCTTGCCTCCTTCGTGGGTTAAAGCCCATATGAGACAACAGAGAATGATAATGATTTGGGGGGGAGGACAAAGGTTTCCATGGCTAGGAGTCGAATTCTTCAAAAAATGAGGGACGTGATTACAAGTTGTGGGGATTTCAGCAGTGAGGAGAGGGAGAAGGTGTCGAGGGCCTTTCAAGATCAAGAATATGGGGACAGTGGTTTGAGAGGGAGCACTGGGGACCCAAAGACTCCTACCAGAAGAATGTGGAGCTACTTGCAGAGGGCTGAGAGGGTGTGGGGCCAGAGAGTCTCAATAGGATACGGCCAGGTTTTCGTTTAAGGCAAGAAAAGAAGTAGAAGACACAGGGGAGTTTGCTGATTGAGGATTGGAAGGTCCAAGGACCCGGCTGAAGGGTTTGGTCAGAATTAGTCATAGAGGGAACAGGATGGAGATGAGATTTGGGGGATAATGGGTATGAGGCATGGCAGGATTGGCCCTGACATTCTTTTATAGGAGGATAGAAGCCTGTGTAATGGGATGGTCCTCCCCTGACGGTAGGACAGCTCCAGGGAGAGTGACTAGGATTGTTGCTCTTACTGACATGTGGGCCCCAAGAACTTAACATGGTGCCTTTGTCTGAGCCAACACTTCCTATGCTTCCTGTCCCCTAAGAGACCCAGCGATCCTCACCCAGAGCCTATAGCCAGAAGCACTTGAAAATCTCCGCTTCTAGAGTAGGGTTCGCAAAAGGAATTCAGAATTTAGAAATAAAATTCACTAAGGAGCTCCCCAAAAAAGGATTTAAAAAATATTTCTGTTTTAGCTGTACAAATATGAGTTATTTTGTTTTCAGTTCAGCCTTTATCAAAAACTTCACAGGAAAATATTTTTATTATTTAAACATGGCTTTCCACTGGGATTACATTCTATGCAAACATCAGTTCTGAGTGACTCAGAGATTGTTTGTCTTCGAATACTGCATAAAGTAGAGTGTGTTTACTTTATGCACATTTATCTACAATTGAAGGGCTATATTTGGGGAATATTTGTTACTAGGAGTACTCGATGTTTATAAAAAAATCAAATTTTATACATTTTACCAAAATTTGGTGCTAGTGAAAAAATAAGGTTTCTGCTGTTGTGTTGTGTCAAATTTGTAACAGCAAAGCAATTGCAGGCATTTGAAAAATAGCCAAATCATAAACCTTCTAAATCAATATAGTACTCGTAATTTCTTGGTAATTAGTGGAGACTTCCAATTTGCCAAGAGTCAGCAGTGAGTTTAGACAAGGAGTTAAAGCTGGAACCCATCTGGCCCAGTGCCCCACATCACATCAGGTGATGGGAAGGCACATCCTGCTCCCACATTTTGCCTGTTACCATGTGGCCTCTTGTCTTGAGTGTCTGTTGCCTTTGCCCAGACTGAGATAACACATTTCTTGTAACTACATCTATTTAAATATTTAAATGTGTATTTAACTATTTATTTAAATATTCAAACTTTTGGTTTAATAAAAACTATTGTAGGAAATTAGAGAACCATCATTTGAGAACAGTAGGTCTTAGTCCAATTAATCTTCAGTTCTACCCTTTAATTTTCCTATATTTCTACCATGAAACTGGATTTTCATTTACAATGTTTCAAAGAAATGGCATTTATCCACTGAAGTAAGCATGCATCTAGCTCACACTTTTGGGTCAAGTCGATCAGCATGCAAGGCCTAGAGCCTTAGCCAGAGACAAAGTTTATGCTTTCCGAAGGCTGTAATCGCTAACACTCATTCATTCAACAAACATTCAGTAAATGCCGACTATACGCCAGCACTGTAGAAATGCTGGGGCTACAGCAGGGAACACAACTCTCATGAATGCCTGCTTTCAAGCAAGCTTAACTTCTGCACCAAGAGGTATCTGTGCAGAGAACTTCCTTCCTGGTCTTCTCACGGTGCCTTTAATGCTTCCAGCTGCCTTCTCTGGTCAAAGTCTGAGACCAAGGAGGAAGAGATGCTTCCACTTTATTTACCTTGAGAGGCCTGGCACCAACAGAATGTCAATCCTTGAAGCACCCTTGTAAGCATCTCAAGAGGAAATCCCAGTTTCAGTGAGAGAGAGGAGTAATAACGGTTTCTTAGGGCTGCCACAACAAAATACAGTTGACCTTGAACAACATGGGGGGGAAGGGCACTTATCCTCCCATGCAGTCGAAAATATGTGGATAACTCTTGACCTTCTCAATAACTTAACTACTAAGAGCCTATTGTTGAGCAGAAGACTTACTGATAACACAGATTAACACATACTTTGTTATATTATATGTATTTTATACTGTATTCTTACAATAAAGTAAGCTAAAGAAAATTGTATTAAGAAAACCATAAAAAGAAAATACATTTATAGAACTATCTTATCGTTACTGAAAAGCATCCACATATAAGTGTATCCATGCAGATCAAACCTGTGTTGCTTAAGGGTCAACTGTACTACAAAGACAGTGGCTTAAAACAACAGAAATTTATTCCCTCTATGTTCTGGAGGCGAGAAGTCTGAAATGAAAGTGTCAGCAAGGCCCTGATCCCCCTGAAGGCTCCAGGCCTCTTTTGGCTTCTGGTGGTTGTGGGCAATCCTTGGCATTTCCCAGCTCATGGCACCATAACTCCAGTCTCTGCCTCCAACTCCCTATGACCCTCTCTGTGTATCCTCCGTGTCTTCAAACCTCTCTCCCCTTATAAGGGCCGCCCTAATCCAGTATGACCTCATCTTAATATAATTATATTTGCAGAGACCCTATTTCCAAATAAGGTCACATTCACATATACGGGGGTTCAGACTACAGCATATCTTTTGGGGGAACACAATTCAACCCACAACAGAAGGGAATGGAAGAGATATTGTAAAATGGGGCTGAGAGAAGAGATGAGCTTGTTTATAGTAGGTTGAGTGCTTCATACAACTAAGCAGAAAGGATTAGGCACAGGATCTGCAAGGGATGACTGGTCAGAAAGCAGGAAGTGGGGAGGGAGAGTTGTAGCAGCGAGCTGCCCATAAAGCAGGGCTTGCAAACTTGGATAGTTGGAGGAAAGGTCAGCTACTGTCAGGGAGGAAGGCCCGCTAGATGGGGAGTATAATGAATGGCCTGGACAGCATGCGCTCATCTCGAAGGAGCATCGCTGTGCCGCTCCAGCTGGCCGCCATCACAAAAGACTGGGAAGCAGTGTTGCCAAATTGTCCCATTTTCTAAAAAAATCCACCAGTACACCAAGATTATGTGGCATCTCCTGACTTTTAAATGATGGCAGCAAATTGACAAGTGTTAGTGCATTGTATAGACGACAAGTCCCTGTGCAGGCTGGATTGATACCACAGTGGTCAAGGATCATGTGACTAGGGGAGGCAGGGCATAGGGAACAGGCAGGGAGGACAAAAATGTAACAGACAGCTCCGGGTTCTCATGGGCATGCTGCCTCTCTCCCTGATTGCATGGCAAGCTGATTGTCTGCAGAGGCTCAGGCCGGGGCAGTGAGGATCACGTGACGGTTTCTGCTGAGCAGGCTGCTGGAAATAAGCTGCCTTCTCTGCTAGAGACAGTTATGGCCCTGGCTTTCCAAAACCTTACTGGTCATTTGAGTGGACATCACAATTGTACCCAAGATGCAAGGTTTGCTGTGTAAACCATCTGTGCAGCCAGAGTCTTTAAGGTTGAGAGGATGTAGGTCCACAGGAGAGGTGGCAACAGGGCACTCCAGCACGGACACAAAGGAGGGTGGTGTGTGCCGGGGAGTAAGAGGACACGGTGACTACCAGATGTCCAGACATAACAGCAAGGTCCTGGGTGCTCCAGATTCACTCACCTCCTCGCTCTGTGTCCCAAGAGCCTGACCTCCCTGGACTGAATCGACTAAGCTCCCTTGCCCCTTGGTATCTGGTCAGGGTCAGCCAACGAGAGTATCAGTAATGTATAACAAAAAGTTGAGGTTGAAGGAAAAGAAGATCAAGGTATTTATTCTCCCAGGAGCCCTTGTTGCTGGGCTGTGGGTTGGCAGTGGCTAGACCAGAGGTCAAGGCTGCTGTTGCCCTGGGCAGCCCTCGTCTTCAGCTGTAGGTCTCATTGAGTTTCTGTAAATGCTTTCTCTCCTTGCCTGGTCAGACCTAGGGGAGGTGGCAGCTCTCTACTATTGCTAGCTCCAAGGTGCTCCACCAATCCTGGTTTCCCTTGACCCAGTGGCCTTCTTTGTGAGTAGTCCCTTCATTAAAGTCTCCTCAATTATCCTGTTTGAGTGTGCCATCTGCTTCCTGCTGGGAAAACAGATAAATAAAAAAGAAGCACACACATACATATATGTATATATATTACATATACATTATATATCTCTCTCTCTATCTCTCTATCTATACCACATTCTTTGACCTTAAGATGTCTTTCATTAGGTTTAATGTTTAGCATTGTAAGAAAAACAAAAATCTCTAAGGAGCCCCCAAACAGAAGGTTCTCCAACTGATTCTTTTTGCCATCAACCAAAGTAACAGGGGACCCTCCTAGAATTCTACTCGCTGGATCTGTGCCTTTGAGTTTCACTTCTCCAGCAGTGTGCTGCCCCGGGGGGTCTTCGTGTGGTAGCTCACTCGCACTCAGCCACTTAGGATGCAAAAATGAACTCTAAGAAGGTCCCGGGATAAAAGAATTTAAAGGTACGAAGTGTAATCATGGCAAACTGGCACAAGTGAACACAACAGTCAGATCTTCAACGGTGCCCTTTAAATCTGATTCACCTTTGGTATGTTTACCAGATGAAAACTGCAGTATTGTCTTCGCTGTTTTCATGTCCGAATAATCAAAGCCTTGCCCCAAGTCTACCCTGGTTCCAAATCAAAGCTGTGGTCTCTACAGCCCTCTGAGCTGTCAGACCTCTGCTTCCACGAATTCCTTCCTGGTCACAGAGCTCTTGGATGAGTCGCTCTTGTAGCAAGACAGCTCTGAGAGCCTTCTCAGTTCTTCCTGTCTGCCCCTTTCCATCTTTCTTTCACTCTCTTTTGATTTTTTTTTTAATATCTTGGCTTTCTGATCTCTATTTCTCTAGAGCTCAAAATTTTCTCTTCATATCATGATTTCTTTTCTCCTCTTTTTCTTGCAGCTTCTAAAAATGGTTTTCCTTCCATTTTCTTTTTAAAAATTTTATTTTAATTCCAATACAGCTAACATACAGTGTTAAATTAGTTTCAGGTGTACGATATGGTGATTCAACAATTCCGTACATGACTCAGTGCTCATCAAGGTAAGTCTACTCTTCATCTCCATCACCTACTTCACTCATCCCTCACCTCATCCCCTTGGTCACCATCAGTTCGTTCTCAAGAGTCTGTTTCTTGGTTTGTCTCTCTTTTTTTCCTTTGCTTGTATCTTTGTTTCTTAAATTCCATATATGGGTGAAATCATATCATATTTGTCTTTCTCTGACTGACTTATTTTGCTTAGCGTTATACTCTCTAGCTCCAACCATGTTGTCAGAGTCTGTTTCTTGGTTTGTCTCTCTTTTTTTCCTTTGCTTGTATCTTTGTTTCTTAAATTCCATATATGGGTGAAATCATATCATATTTGTCTTTCTCTGACTGACTTATTTTGCTTAGCGTTATACTCTCTAGCTCCAACCATGTTGTCGCAAATGGCAAGATTTCATTCTTTTCATGGCTGAATAATATTCCAACACACACACACACACACACACACACACACACACACACACCCCACATCTTCTTTATCCATCCTCTACCAAAGGACACTTGGGCTGCTTCCATAATTTGGCTATTGTAAATAACGCTGCACTAAACATAGGGGTGGCCTGTCTTTTCCAATTAGTGCTTTCATATTCTTTGTCTATACTATCCAAAGCAATCTACAGATTTAATGCAATCCCTATCAAGATACCAATAGCATTTTTCATAGAATAAGAACAATCCTAAAACTTGTATGGATCCACAAAAGACCCCGAATAACCAAAGTAACCTTGAAAAAGAAAAACAAAACTTGAGATATCACAATTCCAGATTTCAAGTTATACCACAAAGCTGCAGTAACCAAAACAGTGTGTTACTGGAAAAAAAACAGATACATAGAAATGTAACAGAAAAGAAGGCCTAAAAATAAACCCATCCTTATATGGTCAATTAATCTTTGACAAAGGAGGCAAGAATATACTATGGGGAAATGATAGTCTCTTCAACAAATGGTAGAAAAACTGGACAGCTACCTGAAAAAGAATGAAACCGGACCACTTTCTTGCACCACACACACACAAAAATAAACTCACGATGGATTAAGGGCCTAAATGTGAGACAGGAAACCATAAAGATCCTAGAAGAGAGCACAGGCAGTAATTTCTCTGACACTGGCTATAACAACAAATTTTTTCTAGATATGTCTCTGGAGGCAAGGGAAACAAAAGCAAAAATAAACTGTAAGGACTACATCAAAATAAAAAGCTTCTGCACAGCAAAGGAAACTATCAACAAAACTAAAAGGCAACCTACTGAATGGGAGAAGATATTTGCAAATGACATATCTGATAAAGGGTTAGTATCCAAAATGTATAAAGAATTTATACAACACAACATCAAAACCCTCCAAATAATTCAATTAAAAAATGGGCAGAGGACCTGAATAGACATTTTTCTAAAGAAGACATCCAGATGGCCAACTCGCACATGAAAAGATGCTTAACATCACTCATCATCAGGGAAATGCAAACCAAAATCTAAATCACAATGAGCTATCATCTCACACTTGTCAGAAAGGCTAGTATCAAAAATACAAGAAACAACAAGAGTTGGTGAGGATGTGGAGAGACAGGAACACTCTTGCACTGTTGGTGGGAATGCAAACTGTTGCAGCCACTGTGGAAAACAGTATGAGGGTTCCTTAAAAAAATTAAAACTAGAACTCCCATATGGTCCAGTAATCACACTACTGGTATTTACCCAAAGACTCTGAAAACACTAATTCAAAAGGATAGATGCATTGCCTTCCATTTTCAACACAGCCCTGGTTGGGACCAACCTCCAAACTAGTGGACTGTACCCAGCATGCCTGGGGGCTATGTCGGCANNCCTTAGCACAAACGCTGGCATATAAAGGGGCAGAGAGACAGCCCAGATTGCATTCCCAGTGCTTTGGCCTCAGCTGGATTTGTGTCTCTTGAATTATACAAGGAAACTGGGTGCTGTGACAGGGAATGTGCTGGCCTATACCTAAGTGCGATGTGATTTCCGTAAAGTCAGTTGTCTCCTCTGGGTCTCAGTTTCCTTATCTGTATGATGGAAGGATCCAGAGAAGTATTTTTAGCAGTGTGCACTCTTGTCAAACAAAATGTTATATGTAAAATAGGTCTACATATTTTTCCATTCACATTTATAATATTTACTCATTATAAAGCCAGTCAAAGACAATGACATTAAAAGACAATTTAAATTGGGAGAGGTGGTGGTGGAGAATGGATGAGGGATGCAAGCTCAAATGAGCCTCCTTTCTAGCAAATGCAAATCTGGGGTTGCAGAACCTGCCCAGCACTCTCCACAGGGTGCTAGAGTTCTGAGAACACAGCTTTATGGCGCCTGGGCTGGGAGATCTCCAAGACCTCACTGCCCAGACTGTGACCATGGATAGCAACATCAGCTTCACCGGGGAACTTCTTAGAAATGCAGAATTTTGGCCTCCCTCCAGACCTACTGAGTCAGAATCTGCACCCCAACAAGTTCCTCAAGTGATTTATCTGTCCATTAAAATCTGAGAACTAATTGGGAACACTTTCTCAAACTTGGCTGCACGTTGGAATCAACCATGCTTCCCAAACCTTAAGTCTCCTTAAATCTTATGAGGTCCTTTCCAGCTCTGAAGTTCTATCATTTTAACATCTAGCCTCATGAATTGGGGGTGGAATATATTTTTGTTAAATACACAACAGTTTGATCATTTAGTCCTGAACTGTTTAGGGTTTTTTTTTTTTTTTAAGCCATTGGTTGATAAGTAGACTAGATAGTAAAGGAAGTCAGTGCTTTAGAAATGTGTGAACCACCTTTATTAGCTTTATTTCATATCTAGGTAATTTCTATGACATTAAAAAATGACATCTTGAGGCCATGAAAAGATGCTCAGCATCACTCATCATCAGGGAAAGGCAAATCAAAACCACAATGAGATGTTTCTTCACATCTGTCAGGTTGGCTCGTATAAAGAAGGCAAGAAACAACAAATGTTGGTGAAGCTGTGGAGAAAAGGGAAACCCCATGTGGGCTGTTGGTGGGAATGTAAATTGATTCAGCCACTGGGGAAAACAGCCATAAAAAAGAATGAAATCTTGCCATTTGCAACAAGGATGGACCTAGAGGGTATTATGCTAAGTGAAATAAGTCAGAAGGAGAAAGATAAATACCATATGATTTCACTTATATGTGGAATCTAAAAAAGAAAATAAATGAAGGAACAAAACAGGAACAGATTCATAGATACAGGGAACAAACTGGTGGCTGGGGTCGGGGGGATGGGCAAAATAGGGGAAGGGGATTAAGAGTTACAAACGTCCAGGTATAAAATAAATAAGTCACAGAGAGGTAAAGTACAGCATAGGGAATTTAGTCAATAATATTGCAATAACTTTGTATGGTGACATATGGTAACTACACTTATGGTGGTGAGCATTTCATAATATACATTAATATTGAATCACCATGTCATACACCTGAAACTAATATAATACTGTATGTCAGCTATACTTCAATTAAAACAACAAAACTCATCGAACTGTATGTACACTTAAGATTCATGCACTTCACTATATGTAAATCATTTCTTAATAAAAAGATTATCCAAAAAAATGACATCTTGGTAACTTTACGGAATGTACCAAGGAGTATAAAAGTGTTTTCCCTGGTGGGGTGAGTGGATAACCCTGAGTAATCACATTTTAGACTTCTCACTTTTGTTTTTATTCTCATTTGCTATCTCAAAGTAGCTATCAGAACCCAACATACTTTTTTTCAGCATATACTTCCCCTAACTGTGATGCTTCTTGGTGGAGATCACAAGGTGGTGATGAGCTGGGATGTACATATTTCACTGCACCTGTGAGAGCTGGTCTCTTCTGTCAGAGGAAGCATCTGCAATTGACAGTCTTTTTGACATTTGGAAAGTCCTTGCTCTTTTTTATTTCCTTATAATTTCTGCCATAAACTCTACTTCAATACAGATGCAGCCTATGAATTTCATAGCATTGAAAGCCCCACTTCCCCACATTCTTTCCATTTGTAGAAATTGTATGTATAAAAAAGCTGAGCAGGAAGTGTGATGACTGGTGAAAACAGCTATTTTTACCTAAGCCAGAAAGCTATTGCCAGTAGAATTGCTGTTGGCAAGAAAAATGCACTTTTCCCTAGGGATGTCACTGACACAGTCGGTACAAGCTGCTGGACATGTTAGGAGACAGCACACAGGTTCCACCCGAGTAGAAGGAACCAAGGTCTATCCATCAGGTTCAAGGCTAGCGGAGAGCAGACTTTTCAATCTTGGATCTTTTGATCTTAAATATCAAATGGGTGAATAAAATATAAGGATCCAACTACAAAATGGAGGCTACCACGTTTGACAGAATGAGAAGTGCAGTGACTGGCCTTTTATTTGAAGGAAACCGTCTTCCTGTTTGTGACATCAGATCTGTCTTTATTACAATGTTCCAAACACACTGTCCTTCACTGAGGAGGGAGTCAATCACCCACTCGTTGGATTACATACTGGTCGTGATCTTGTATAAACCAAGGCCACAAGGTTAAAAAAAAGTTTAACTACCTTAAAAAAAACAAAACACTGTGTGTGAAAGCAAATCAAATGAAATGAAATGGACATTAATGTTTCGGTGATACCATGGAATGTTTGTCAGCACACATTTAGAAAAAGCCCCAGCTATCAGTGAACTTTCTTCGGTTCACCTGGCAACATTAGCATATTCAACAACTAGTGTGTTAAAATTTCTGATTTTTTTCTTCTCAGAATTGTACTCTGTCCCCAGATCCTGGGTGTTTCCTTTTGCTGGGTGAACGAGATCCACAGAGTACAGTCTAAGGGGCTGCACTTATATTTACAAAAATAATTAGGCTAAGATCAGAGGGAAAACGTGGGTCCTTTCTACTCCTCAGGGGCTGAATGCAGATCCCCTTGTCTCCATAGGAAGAGTGGGACAGAAAGCCTGCCCAGGAAGGCTTGAGGCATTTCACGGGTTGAAACAGCTGGAGCTGTTTGTCCATCAAAGGAAAGCGTAACCAAAACATGAGGGAAGAGGTATTTTTCAAGATGGGGGATGACTCTGGCTGAGAATGACCACTCGTCTTCAGTTTAAACTTCTGTGGATTCCTGTTGAGGGGCAGACTTTTGAATAATAAGATAACTGATCTAAACCATCTGTCTTAAAAACACTCTGTGAAGAGACTGCATTATGTTCTGTTAGGGACGTTGAAGCTGTACCCAAAGCTAGATTCGTGGCTGGTTACAAATCTACCTGAAAGCTCCAGGATTTCCGCAAGATACGCTATTTTCAGAGGAGCTGCATGAAATGAGCACACTATTAGGAATAGCAATCATTTATTGTTACTATGTGCCAGGTACAACAGGTGCTTTATGATGTTCTCTCTCTTTTTATTTGATGTTCTCTCTTTTTATGCATGGTCCAATTCTTCCTTTTTTTTTTTTTAATCAGACAGAGGGAGAGGGAGCAGGAGAGAGAGAGAGTCTTAAGCAGGTCTCCATGCTCTGTGCTGAGCCCGATGCAGGCTTGCTCTCATAACCCTGAGATCACGACCTGAGCCGAAATCAAGAGTCTCATGCTTAACCAACTGAGCCACCCAGGCCCCCCAGCACAGTCCATTTCTTCATCTCTCTAATGAAAATCTAAGCCACCAATTACACTTCCTTCTACTTCTTTCTTTGCATCCACAGAGACTTTACTTCTGATCATATCTTAGCTCCTTGACATCAGAGACTATAAACAGGGCACTGCCCTTGGAATACTAAGGCAGGTAACACAGATAATGCTTTGTGCCTCACAGAACTTAGAGTCTGTCCTACAGCACTCGGCTCCTCGTACGGCTCAATTTTGCTGAGCGGAGGAGTATATATTTATACAGATGACACACATTTGCCCAGCTAACAGCAGCCTGATGCTGAGTTAATGAAGACAGTTATATTCATACTATATCTGAATCACAGTCCTCGTCACAAAAATCACTTGCTCCTCACTTCACAGTCCGTGAGGGGAGACTCCGTTTTATCAGAGATCTTTTTGGGTTCGTGGTGTATCATTGCCCTTCATCATGACTGACTTTCTAGTCCCCATGGTCAACACCACCTGTCTCATGTGATTTTTACTCACTGATTTTGGTGTTCTAGGTGTTGTCTTCTCCAGTTATTGCCATCAAGATGTAAAGAATAAGTCCCCTGTCCACTGATATTTGGGGCACTGTTCCTGAAGCCAAACACACAAATTCATTATTCGTCCCTAGGCTGTCAGTCCTTGTATTTGACCTGCTCTTGGTATATTCCACTCCACTTCTCACTTGTGTTTCATACTGAAAATGGATTATCTTCCTACTGTGGTCTTCCAGTTTCCCTCCTTTCAGAGTGAGTTCATCTAGTATACCACCCACTTTTGTTGTTGTTGGTTTTGTTAGAGGTAGTCATTATTCCTCATATTTAGAATTTTTGTCTCTGAAGACCTGATGTTAGCACCAATCCATCCAATTACGCTGAGCTCACTGGACTCCTTCCTGGGCTGAGATTTGCCTGGCATCACAGCAGATATGAACTTTAGGCTTTTGCTCTGTGACATTCTCTACACATACACACACACACACACACACAAATTCTGAAATCTCTAATTATCAAATGTTATCTGTAACAAGCTAATGATGAAATGAAATCATACAATTGAGAATCCAAACACCCCATCCACCCCCCTCTTCAAGAGAGGATCACTACTGAGAATCACTATCTGAGGTTTCCAATTTTCTCATGCAATTTCCAAATCCAGTGGGCATTCCCCTGCCCCAGTCCTTGTTCTACTTGTTTTATTTGACTGGTAGCATCTCACACTTCTGACCAGTTCCTTCCTGAACTTCTTCATCTCTTAGCTTTCCAGCTACTACTCTTTCTTGGTTGTCTTCCAAGCATTCTGGTATTTCCTCCCAGTATCCACATTCTTTTGTGCATTCCTTAAACGCTGGTCTTCCTTAGGGTTCCATATTTGACAATCTTCTCTTCTTATGCCATATACCCTATTTGATTCATGTATTGGGTTAATCTCATTACTCTCAGGGCTTTAAACTTCCATCTTTATGCAGTATCTATATTGGTATATTATATTAACTTGTATCTCCAGATCTTTCCCTGGAGTGCCAGACCTGAGCTTCACGGTGCCGAGTAGACGTGTTCACTTAGATGCCTGTGAGCATCTAAAACTGAACTTGTTTTCATGTCATTTATCTTTCTCCTATATTGCTTACTTTAGGTAAAGCCGTCTCATCTCATTCTAGTTGCTCAAGCCAGAAGCTTTAGAGTCATCTTAGAATGAACTCCTCCTGCTCGTCACCTTCAAAATCTCAAAATTCAAATCCTGTTGAGTATTCAACTTCTCACAACTGGGCCCTCTTCTCTATTCTTGAAGTCATGTCTTGCCATTTCTCAAAGGTGGTTCTGAATCTTACCTTTCACCTGTCCTCCATAGAGTGGACTTATCCCTCTTCTCTGCTCCAGAGTTCTATTTCTCAAATGCAGATCTGATGATGACTCCATCCTGCTCAACATTTGTCCATGTCTCCTTACTGACAAACACAGGTTGAACTCCTTGAACTGACCCACTAACACCTTTCCCTCTCTCCAGCTCCTCCTGCCATCCCTCCCACACAGGCCATGCCCCCGTCATGCCAAAACCGCTGCTGCTTCCTGAACAGTCCCTTCTTGCACATGAGATCGTGTCTTCAAATTTCCCTAAAAACTGTGTGGACTGAAGTGTAACCCAAGATGATAGGTGTGGTCATCATCAGAGTGGGACCTCCTGAGTACGCCGGCCTAGCAAAAGGGAATACCAGCTACAGCAGGCTGTGTGACTTGGGCGTGAACCTTGAACATGCTGACTTACTCCTTGTAGAAGCAGAGAGAATCTTTTCCAGGAGGGAGGGGAGTTTCTAGGATGAGGAAGATGTGAAGTAACTTGTGGGGGGTCAGAAGCAGAGAAGATAGAACTCTTGAGAAAAAAGGTAGACAATCTGCGACTTTGGGCTTACATGGGGCAGGGGCCTGCTGATAAAATCTTAAAAGTGAGCGCATCCCTGAGATGATGACCCCCAGAGGCCAATAGATCCTTACAGCAGAGCTTAATACCAGAAAATCTTAGGTTAAATTCTGGGTTTACTGAGCCAGGATTTCACCAATAAGCAGAACAGTTTCAACATGAAATTGAGGGGTGAATCTGGGATTCAGGCAAAGAAAAATCTGTTTTCTGACAAATAAGGGGTATGACTAATAATAACAGCACTCAGAATTTTTGAGTATTTATTCAGTACTAAGGGTGATTCTAAGGGTTTCATATCTACTCATTTTATCTTTACAAAACTATGAAATAGCTACTATTGATAGCCCCCTTTTATGGATGAGAAAATTGAAGCACAGAAAAGCTAAAACAATTGCCTAAAATCACAGCCCTATGTGGTAGAGACAGGATTAGAACCCAGAACTCTGCCCCTGTGCCTATTCTCTTAAGCATCTTGGAACAGGATGTAGGAATGAAACCAGGAGGAAGCACTTGGAGCAAAGGAAGAACTCATGACAGAGAGGATTTGTAACTGCTCACATAACTTTCACACACACACACATGCACACATGCATGCTCATGTACACACATACATGCATATTCACGCTCACGTGCACACATACATGCTCATGTGCACACACCTGTGCATTACACGTTCATGCACACACATGTATATAGATGCTCATGTGCACACATGTATCCATAATGCACACACATACACACGTACACATGCGTGCTCATGTACACACACTCATGCACACACATGCTCCTGCACACAAGCTCATGCACACGCATGGATGCGCACATGCAAGCTCCTGTACACACACACACACACACAGGCACACACATACACGCACGTACACACAGATTGTAAAGGGCACACCAGGATATTGCCTTTGAAGAAACCCTCTCATTTCCAGTAACAGCATCCTGATGTTACCCTGGCAAGCCAAAATAGGAACAATGTGTCATCACAGTGGCTTTTATATTTTTTCTCATCTATAGATTTTTTTTAGCTTAAAGCTAAATATAGATTAAAAATGAGAATTCTGAAATGTGGTAATTTTGGTCGTAGCTATTTACAATATACTTTAAAACGGATCATTAAAAACTAGCTTTAAAATACAAAACGAATGGAACTGTTTGGTAGATAATTTGGTCTGATGATGTACAGAGTCACATTAAAGACAGTCCAGAGGCTCTTCCGTCTTAACTAGAGAACAATACGATTTTTACCTACTGCCCTCTGAGGTGATCTGGAACTCCTCACCTCATGCTATTTCAATAGCAGCAGTGTGAGAAGTTGGGACATCTGGGGTCTGGTTCTGGTCTTGTCTGTGGCCATGTCTTGTTTAACGATGACACTTAGAGACGTACTAACCTATCTACACCCATGTGGGGATTGTTCGGTACTATGACTTCTGTGTCCTTCCAAAATTCATATATTGAAAGCTAACCCCAGTGTGATGGTATTAGGGGGTGAGGCGTTTGGGAGGTGATTAGGTCATGAGAGTGGAGCGCTCCTGAATGGGATTAGTGAGTTTATAAAAGAGACACAGAGAGCTCCGTCAACTCCATGGGAGGACACAGTGGGCAGACGGCCACCTATGAACCAGGCAGTGGGCCCTCACTAAATCTGCCGGCACCTTAGTCTTGGACTTCCCAGCTTCCAGAACTATGAGAAATAATTGTTTATTGTTTAAGCTGCCCAGTCTACGATATTCTTGTTATAGCAGGCTGAACAGACTAAGACAGCTGCCAAGAATCAGAATGCCACGTGGGTCAGCTTAAGCACATGTGAACATCACTGCAAAGATACAGGAGTACCTCCCTGAACCAAGGGTAAGAAGTGCAGCCAGCCTCCTCTCCCCTCGCCCTCTCAGGGGGGTGGTGGGCTCTCACGTCTCAGCCTACATCATTGTTCTCTATTTTTGCAAAATGGCTCTTTCTTCTTTGCATACATGTGACCTGACTCTAGCTTTTATATCACTTGAGGTTCATGTCGGAGTCTGACCTGGCTCTGAATTTCAGAACTGTGGAAGGGAATCTGACGCTTGGCTTCGATGTCCACTTGTGGTTCAGTTGGCTGTGGGGAGCATGGGGCTGATGGCCTGGCCGCCCACTCAGTTGGACATTGGTGCAGACTCCGAGAAAGGGATGGGAGGAATTAATTTAAAATGACTTAGAAACGACTAGAAAATGATTTAGACACCTATCATACAGTAGAGAGAAGTCTGTTTTTGCATCTGTTACTTGAATGCCCCAAGTCCTCAAAGTAAGTTTGTATGAATGGGGTCATACTGACATTAATGCCTGAATACTGAAGCACAGAAAGTTACAATAATTGGCAGAAGTCACAGCACCGTATGGGAGAGTCAGTTATAATCCAGTATTCTGGCCACTAAGCCTGTCCTCTTAAGCCTCTGGAACCAGGAGGCTGGCAAGAATGGAACCAGGAGGAAGAATCTGGACCAAAGAAGGAACCAATGAAGCAGAGAGGACTTGTGACTGCTCACTTACGAATTTCTCTCTCTCTCACACACACACACACACACACACACACACACACACACACACTCAGAGTCTTGCTGATGTTAAAACCCTTCTTGCAAGTATTTCTGGGGATCTCCAGGGCGTGTCTTACCAGCACCCATGTGTCCAGGTCACTCTTCCTTAACTCTGCCACACCTAGTAGAGCCACTATGACTCCAGCTGGTTTTGTTCGTTCTGCATAGGCTTCTGTCCCAGTTAGGCCCAGATCCTGCTGGTTCATTCTGGCCATTAGTGCCACCAACCACCTGTGGCATGGGGCAGGAAATGCCCCTGTTCTGTCTTGTGCTTACTCAGCGCACGATGAGCTCCCATGTTGCAGGGTTTGGTGTCATGGGTCTTCCCATTCCCCTGTTAGGCGTCCTTCTCTCCAGGGCCAACATGCTGCTAGGACAGCAGGTTCAGAAGGGTTCAAGACTCAGCCACCATTTGACAGTGACCTGCCATGCCTTGTTACTGATCTGCTCTGCCTGCAAATTTTCTTTTCGATTCCTTCCTCTACTGTGTTCTCCATTGCGCCTTAGATGTTGGGCCATCGTGCACAGCCAAGATGTGAACAGCTGAACTCCCGTCCTGGACACTATTAAACATTTACTACAGTGAGGCCGCCAGTTTCCATATGAACTAGTGACTGCGAGTGTATCTGTGGGTGCGTATGTGTGTGCCGTTTGTCACTAACTCCAGAGGATGACCTTGTACCTCTCTCTCAGGGGAGACTCCAGATACACACAGCTTGCCAGACGTTGTCTCAGGGATGTGTGGGGCCTCTGTGCACAGATCATTCACACAGACCACAGTCCTTAACTGGTGGTTGAGAGTGTGCCATCCTGTAGGCATGGGGTTCTTTATTTGGATTTGTGGACCCCCTAGGAGTCCGTAAGTGAGCACCAGGAATCTGTGATTGATGGTCTCTAAACTCTCGTGCACTGAGAATATATTCGATTGTATATTGCTCACAAAACAAAGTTTTGATCAGAGGTCCATGATATTCCCAATTTTTGAACACAAGTGTTCATTGTTGTCTCTCATCCACTCATTATAGTGATGGCTGTTATTAATGACTACAAGATGCTATTTTTAACTCATTTTATCTTAAGACACAAATGAAATTGTGTATAGTGGCAATCAGGATTTCCTCCCTTTTGCTAAAAGGCAAGGTGGTGCAGTAGACTAAAATTCTTACTTCTGATTAAGTAATCATGTAAAAATGGGTCATTTAATTTGTCTGGGCTTCATTTTCCTTCATAAGAAAATGAGATTAGACTAGATTATCTTTAAATTTTGAGGTACTAATATAATGTGACTTCTGACATTTTTTGGGGGAATAAATAGTACATAAATAATATCAGGAAAAACTTTAAAAAATATATTAATTCTAATCTAGTCCTCAAAGTAGCTTTGAATCTGTGGTCTATTTTCTAGAGCCTTCTTCAATATAGTGTAATCTATTCAACTAATGTGGTAATAGCATCTATTAAAAATATATTGGATACTGGTGGCTTCTTAACCATAGGTAATATCTACTAATAGAAAATTTTCATTCTTTTTGTTCTTTTAGTGTTTCATATAATTGGTTAAGTCAAGGATCATAAAATAGATCTTCACAGTATATTAGTAGACTCTAAATCATTTCAAACAGATTTTTACTTTCTTCCTACCTGTTTACTTAAGTGTAAACATAGAAAATACTTTATATTCCTGCTTTAGAATTAGCAGTTGGATTTCATAGTATTCGTAGATTTATACAAATTGGATTTTAAAAAGAATTAGTTTAATTTCTATCCTTAGAGTTTAGAAAGTACAATTTATCCTTAGAATTTAGAAAGTACCAAACTTACTTCAAATTCATATAGTCAGTTGTCTCTGTTTTTTAATAAAATTCCACTTATTCATGAAACCATTTGCACTCCCTCACTCCTAAGGCCCGGGTGGTGAGCTCTGTGGTAGTTAGTTACCCTTCTTTAGGAAGTAGAATGGCTTGCTTGGCAAAACCAGCTAACAGTGGTGATGGCTGGAGCTGCGCATTCAGTCTCTGTCTCAAGTATGTCCTTGTGGATGACCTCTAGGGATGGAAGGGGGGTGTGCTCTTGACCACACCTACAGCAGACAGAGCAGCTGTTCTCAGTTCCCACAGTGTGGAGACAATGTTTCCCAAACTTGCTGATGGAAGAATAATGGGAGATGCTTGGAAGACAGATCGCTTCCCAGGCCACCATCTTGGAGGTTCTGATTCCATAGAGATGGGTTGGGTCCAGGAATTTGTGTTATTAATGAGAACCTCAAGTACTTTTTTTCATCAAGAAGTTCAGGCAAACACGTCACTTTGAAAAAGCTCCCTTCTTCCTTTTTTAAAATTCCTATTAAATTTCTCTAAAATCACAAATATACCACATGAATTTTGCCATCAGCGATGCTCTCACTTTCTGACTGGTTGCCTGAGTTGCTGCTCTCACATACATCATTCATTTTATACACATCACCAGCTTTTTCTTCTGGAAATTCGGCTCTCATCACTGTTTTCCTGCTCAAAGAATACCACGGACGCTCTGCGGCCTGTGGAATTACAGCCAGATTCCTCAGCCTGGAACTTAAGGAACTCTCTCAATTAGTCCTGACCTGTCTTTTCAAATTCTCTCTTGCCAAGTTCCTGACTTTTTAATGTCCTGACTCTGCCTGTTCTCTCTGCTCATCTATGTTTGTCCACACCTTCTCTGTCTTTCAGGGGCCAGCTCAAAAGTTCCCTCCTTTCTGAGGTGGGACCTCATCCTATCGGTCCGAGAATAAGAATTTATTGACTGCTAACTGTATGTAGGGCATTGTGCTGAACTGCTTATGTGGATTGTCTCGTTTATTTATTTTTAATTTTTTAAAAGATTTTATTTATTTATTTGAGAGAGAGAGCATGAGCCAGGGGGGAGGGATAGAGGGAGAGGGAGAAGCAGGCTCCCCGATGAGCAGGGAACCCAATGCGGGACTTGTTCCCAGGACCCCAGGATAATGACCTGAGCCAAAGGCGGATCCTTCATGGACTGAGTCACGCAGGTGCCCTGGATCGTCTTGTTTAACTCTTGAAATGATCTAGGAGAGAAACTCTCCTCCTGCGGACCTCATTCACACGCTACGGTAGCTCTTCATTTTTTGGATTTCATGTTTGCGAATTCACCAACTCACCTTTATTTCTAATTCCATAACCAGTGCTTGTGGCTCTTTCCGGGTCATTCTTGGACATGTTCGGAGTGGTGAAAAGTCTGCCTTCTTGTTTCAGCTTTCATACTATAAGTAAGAGTCCTTTTCTCAGTCTATTTAGTACCGTGCAATGTTTTGCATTCTTGTGCTTTTATTGTTAGTAACTTCGTTGTTTAAAAATGGCCCTAAGAAGAGTGCTGCAATACTGTCCAGTGTTCCTAAGTGCCATGGGGCTGTGACGTGCCTGACAGAGACTACACATGTGTTAGCTAAGTTTTGTCCAGGCAAGTGGTAGTGTGTCTGTCGCCTGTGCATTCAACGCTAATGAATCAACAGTACAATCCATCCAGAAAAAAATGGAGACGTTCACTGATCTGTACATGAGGCTGCCCCAGAAAGGGCTACAGGAACATATGTAGTGTGTGATGAAGTTATGGAAAAGAAGGAAAAGCAGATCAATTTGTGGATTCATGAGAGGAAGACCTTATGAAAAGCACGGTGGGCCACACTGTGGGGACACTGAAAGCCAGAGACATACGGTCACATTACCCAGGGTCAGGCCTTTATACCCTCCTTGTTGGGGGTCCTCTCTGCTGCTCCACATGCTCCAACAGGCAACATGCTAAGGACGACCTTCAGCTTTCAGGCAAGGCAGGTACTGCAGATCTGGAGGCTACAGAATAATTAAGAAATTCATGGTACGTATTATATAGGAAAAGGGAGACGAGGAAGAGCAGGTTTTCAGTGCTGCTGAGCCTCACTTTTTTTTTACAAGAAAGCTGGCAAACAAACGTATAGAATGTAAATGTGTTTCAGTTGATAAAAATGTTATCTGCAGCTTATAGGAAGCTAATCCTTATTTCCTCTAGGAGCCATAGATGGTTCAGTATTTGCTAACTTGGTGTCCACAGTGGCTTTAGAAAATATCACTGCTGCAAATAGTGAGAATCGGCTGTCCTTTGTTTTTAACTTTCTTTACAAAATGTATTACTTTCTCCCTTCTATTATAGATATTACACTGTGTACCAACCCCACCCCCACCCCCACCCCCAGTACTATTTCAGAAACTCCTCAAGGGGAGGATCCAGTCATCATTCTTCCAGCAACAGCTGTTGAGGGTCTGGTATGAGACAATCAGAGGCAGCAGATGAGACTGTGTCCCTGCCCTTGGGTAGCCTGTAGTCCAGTGGGAGAGAAAGACAAGCAGACCGGTAGTTGTCACAGGGATTCAGAAAGGCACAGGAGGCCCGATGTGATTCATTAAGGGACTGCACCTAATTCACAGTCTAAGCATCAAATGAATGGATCTGCCATTTAAATTTCTTTTAATGTATGCTCTACCACTGAGTAAGTCTTTGCCTCTTGGAAATGATTCTCCATCTCTGTCTCTGTTTCTATGTCTGATGTCTATTTCTTTATCTTCTTGAAGACCCGTAATCGTTACTGTGTGGTTTTGCTAAATCACAAGACATCAGTTTACATTTTTTACTACCACCGACAAGAGAATCACAGTTCTTAGGTATTGAAGAGGAGAACCGTACAGGCTCTGCTTTGCAAAGCTGCCAGCTCACAAAATGAGCAGGCAGCCCGGAGCCTGTGAGCGGTGTGGCTACGCAGCCAGACAGCCGGCCACGCCCTGCATCGCAGATAACAGCACTCGCTCCGCATGCAGGGGATGCGCGCTGCAGAACAAGGAGGGTCCCGGCACGCCTGGGTGAGCGGCTCCTTGTTCCAGCAGGCCAGCCCTAACTAATAACTGTGGTTTGGATCAAGACTTTATGGTCAAATAACAAATGAATCACTTTCTTCCCTTTTCCTCTTTTGGCAAGAATTGAAAATAATTAGTGATCTATTCAACAATTCCAAATACTTCTCCTAGTCTCTTTGGAAGAAGACTTCAATATATTTGCTAGAAGAATCTGGCTGATGTCCAGGGAAGGCTGCATTTCTAAGCCATTTCTTTTATCTTTTAAAGGAGGCAACTGCACAGAAACATCAATTTTAGGGACAAATGGGAATGAAAATGAAATGGAACCCGGGTTTGCCTTCAGGAGCTTTCTTCTAGGCCTTCTCTCGTATGGATTTTAGGCTTAACCACCCAACCCTCCGACCTGATTCCTAGACCTGCCCGATTCTTCGCTTCTGTGACCCTTCCATTCCCCTTCTTATCTCCAGGCTGCTAGACAGTTCCTCTGTGGTTGTCCCAGTCCCTGGGGTCAGTGAAAAAGCCACCAATTACGTGCCCACCCTGCTCTACTGTTGTGGTGTATGCTTCAAAGCTGAGTATGAGCGAGCCCCTGACCTGGAGGAATTTATTGTCTAGCAGGGGAAAGACACACATAGTGATCGCAGTGCTTCGTGACGAGTAGAGACGTCTCTAAAACAGCAGAGTGGGTGAACGCTTCATCCCACTTGGAGGACAATCCCCGCTGCCCACAAACGCTCCTTCCCCTTGGCTTTGGGTCGTCTCTCTTTCTCTCTCTCCTGATTCTCTTCAGCCTTGGCTCTCAGAAAGGGCCCTTCACTTCTGCTCCATTTCTCTCTGTCCCCGTTGGCCTCTCTGAAGTACATTCCAAAGCCTGATGTCAAACCGATTCTTCCCTTTTGTGAAGCTGGCCCTTTTCTCCCGTTGCTTGAGGCTGGGATCGAGGCCTGCTCCCACTTGGGGCCTCATTTGTTACAAATCTATGTGTTTTCCATAAATAATCTCATCTCCCCAAGATGATTTATCAACTCCTGAGGCAAGACTACGCCAGTTACTTCCGTAATATATCTCTCATAAAAACCAACATAATTTTGAAGACATAGAATCTGCTCCACAATAATTTTTGAAATTTGGTTTTGTCAGTATGGCCTCAGTGTTCACACGCTTATTCAGACATACGGCGTCCAATGAAAGCCAGGAATGCAGAGACAGGTGCTCTAAGGAGATTGTCCAACGGGAAATGATTTTGTTTCTGTATTTCAAGACTTATTATTTTTCATTTGATCCTGTAAAAATACCTCTTGAGCTTTAAAAAATTAACTGTCTCATTTCACATCCCTAGTGTTTGCATACTGCGTCCACTCAGCAGAGCTTCGAAACCGATGTGCTCTTTATCATACGCAGACACGGAACGCAGGGATGGGGATTTTTCCCAACCTTCCATACTCTAAGTCAGGATCTTCAAAGATGGAGGAAGGCTCTCCGAGTTCAAAATTTTGATCCATTTTGTCTGATTCTGGCCTTTGGGGAAGAGGTAGGATTCACATAATCTTTCAAAAATATTTCCCTATGTTTGGTGCCTTCTGTGCTCGGGCTTCTCATTCCCTTCAAGCGTTCCTGGGCTGCCAATTATCTACAGGCTTTTTTCTCTACCCCATAGAGTTACCCACTTTCCTTATGTTTCTTCCATCCCTCTGCGTGTGTGAGCTGTGCTCTGATTTTTCACCTATTCATTAGCACCCCATAAGGGTACGGACAAGTCATATTAAAATTAGAGCTATTTGATTTTTTTTTCATGGTTGTAATGAAAGGTTTGGTGAAGAAAGGGATTATAATTACTGCTTTCAATACCGTGTTCCCTGTTGGTAATTCCAAGAGCATATGGATCGTACATTTTGTTCTCCTAGTAAGAGAGAAAAAGTTTCTTTTGTCGATGATCCTTTTTTTTTTCTGTGAATAAGGCCCCTTAATAGAATATAAGATGGTTCATTACCCATGTTTTATATATTTCTCTATTGTTGGATTCCCTTCTCAACTCAACCACGATGTTCTTTTTTATTTTTCTCCTTAACCTAATTCTCTGCTCTGAAAACTGCCCAGGATCTCCTAAAACAGTGTTTCATATGCATGGCCTCATCCTCCCCTGTTTTCACCTGGAAAGCAAGGAGTGTTCTTTTTGGAGCCAAACCCAATGCTTCACTGCTGTTCTAGGGTCCATGTCCTCCACTTCCTCTAGCAGTTATTTTAAATCAGCTTTGTTACAGAGTAAGGAGGTGTTTTCTAAAGTGTTCCTGGGTATTCTAGTTCTGTAAAAAATGTTCCACAAAAAAAAGGTTCTGTGGTCCTATAAGTTTGGACACATGGTATACATACTCATTCCATTCCCTTCTGGGAGATTTCCAATGCTCATATTGGAATATACTAAATATCTTAAAACCCGGAGAAATCCTGCCTCTAACAAACCTGTTTACTCTTGTCTCCTTGTCATTTCCCAAATGTATCTGATCACCGAGACCCTTTCATTCTTGAAGCACAGAGTTGGCAAAACCTACTTAGGGAGATATGGGGAAAGGAATTAGGAAATACAGTTGATAAGCCTGGATGAATTGCAGGTATGCAGTGGCGGATTCCTGTATCTGGCCTTGTAGGTCCTATTTGTTGTATCAGGGAAATGCAAGCTTCATGGGGGCAAGGACTTTTATCAGTGTGTAGCAGTTCACTGCTCAATCTCCAGGCTCTGGCATGTGTTTGCGCTCAGTGACCACTTGCTGGCTGGGGGAATGCCTGCACCTCTGGGTCACCACGGACTCCATGATTTCCTTAGCTTAGTCTCAGGGGTTGCCCTTGTTTCAGCCTGAAACTGCACTTTTACCAACTGCCTGGATTCTATAGCCAGTTGTTTCTTCTCTTTGTTTTAACATTCAGAACGTCCCGGATGCTTTATCTTTAGCAGTTGTGTGGCACACATTGATCCTATTCATAGCTCCCCATCGTATTTTGACAAGTCTTGCTGTGTATTTGGGGGAAATGCCTTTGTTATGAGTCTTGCCTCCTCATGTAGAATTCAGTACTCAGATCTCCAGGCTTTTTTTGCAGGAAGATGCATGACAACCATGAGAGCAGAATGTTGTGGGGAATAGGCTTTTTTTCAGACTAAGTAGTACCACTGAGGTCAGCTTCAATGCAGAAACAGGAGCATTGGTGGGGCCTTCAATCAAGTGGCATGGATTGCTCTGGGTTGGCCAGGAAAGGTCAGCAACTGCCTCATCAGGCCAGTTCTGCAGGGTGGTCTGAACCTTTTTCCTGGAAGCTTAAACAAGAGCCTGGTTTTCCAGGACCCAGAATTTAACTCATTCTGATTTGTTTAAATGTCCCTGCTAAACTTGATATCCATCCTATAATTCTGCAAGTCTCAAATTCCCATTTCAGAAGACTTTTTTTTTAATTTAAATTTTATTTTTAAATTTTAATTCCAGTATAGTTAACGTACAGTAGTCTATTAGTTGCAGGTGTACAATACAGTGATTCAACAGTTCTGTGCATGACTCAGTGCTCATCATGACAAGTGCACTCTTAACCCCCATCACCTACTTCACCCATCCCCCCAGCCACCTCCCCTCTGCTGACCATCAGTTTGTTCTCTAGAGTTAAGAGTCTGTTTCTTGTTTTGTCTCTCTTTCTCCTTTATTCATTTGTTTTGTTTCTTAAATTCCACATATAACTGAAATCATATGATATTTGTCTTTGACTTATTTTGCTTAGCATTATACCCTCTAGGTCCATCCATGTTGTTGCAAATGGCAAGATCAATTCTTTTTTATGACTGAATAATATTCCATTGCATATATACCACTTCTTCCTTGTCCATTCATCTATCAGTGGACACTTGGGCTGCTTCCATAATTTGGCTAATGTAAATAATGCTGCTATAAACATAGGGGTACGTCTATCCTTTTGAATTAGTGTTTTTATATTCTTTGAGTAAATACCCAGTAGTTTGATTATTGGGCTGTAGGGTAGTTCTATTTTTATTTTTTGAGGAACCTCTGTATTGTTTTCCACAGTGGCTGCACCAGTTTGCATTCCCACCAACAGAGGACGAGTGTTCTTTTTTCTCCACAGTCTCACCAACACCTGTTGTTTCTTGAGTTTTTGACTGTAGCCATTCTGACATGTGTGAGGTGACACCTCATTGTGGTTTTGATTTGTATTTCCCTGATGGTAAGTGATGATGACCATCTTTTCATGTGTCTGTTGGCCATCTGGATGTCTTCTTAGAAGATTTTGTTCCTTGTTGCTAAAGATTTCTAGACTTTATAGCTTTCCACACCATTTTTTAAAAATTTCATTTACCTCCTTTAATTAATTAAATACACACAAATATTCCTCCTTTGCCTCTTTGTCCTGCCTGTTTTTCTGGGTTTTGATCACACTAGTATATGACTCTCCCCTTCTGAAGGCCAATGTCTATGATTTGCTTTTTATAATGGGTCTTTTTGTTTTTAATTTGGATAACTGAGACTTTGGGGGACTCTCGATCCCACGTAAATGACTTCTTTCCACGCCTCTCTTGTACTCCAGAGATTCTTGTTCACTGAAGTGGTCATGCTTAGAACAATAGATTCTATTTCCCCTTATTTGGAATCATCTGAGTTAAATTTTAATAATTCAGTTTAATGTTCCAATCGTTATATCTGCCAAACACAATTGGGAAAGGAATAGGGAGACAAGATTAGGTTTGGCTGCTTGTAAGAAAGATCCAAAGTAAAAGTAATTAAAATACGTCAGAGATGTATTTTTTCTCTAACAAGAGAAGTCTGGAAGTAGGCTAATTAGGTACTAAGTATGGTGACTCCCTGGTCACTGAGGACCCAGTCTCCTTCTTTCTGTTCTACTGCCCTAAGTAAATGGCCTTCATTTTCGGGGCAATCTGCTGCTCACAAGATGGTTGAATTGCTGTAGCTTTCCCATCCTGCCTCCCATTTGAATCAATCCCCTTTCCAAGAAACCACATGCAATGACTTCCACCCACATCTTATCATCCACTTTCATCTCTAAGGGATGCTTAGAAATGTAGTTTTAGAATTGGGCAAATTGCCACACCCAATGATGGAGGGCTCTGCTTTTATTCAAAGGAAGAAGAAGGGAATACATACTAGGAAAACAACTAACAGTCTCTGCTTTGAAGATTTAAAAAAAATTTTACTGTTTTTTTGTCGTTATTTTTTGTTTTTAAAATTTTTTATTGCTGTTTTACAAAAGATGCTGTTGACTATAAATCTGATGTAAAAGTATTGTGAAGATTTCTCACGAAACATCTTTTATAGGAGACAATCATGGCTCAATTCTTTGCATTTGGAGGAATGTCCAGAAATTCATGTGGTCTCATGGGTCAGAAAGTGGGCACAAATTACCTGCATTTACAGCCGCCGTAAGCAATGTTGTCCTCCAGGATATAAGCCAAGCTTACTTTGTCAGTATAACTTCTGATATGTATTTAAAAGAAAGCATAAGATGCAAGACATGTTCCAAAAGAAGCATTTTAATAATGCTCCATCATGATTAATTCTTGAGAGCCAGATTCACAATTCAAGGCATTTTGAGCTTTTATAAAAGATTTACAACTTTGAATGCAAAACAGAGTCAGCTCTCTCTAGGCTCATTATAAAAACCAAATCATAACCACCATCACAGAAAGTAGTTTGGTTATTTCTCCTTGTTCCTGGGTAGATAATGGGAGGTTGGGTCAGGGTGATCCAAGTCAGAGAAGGATCTGCTCAAGATAGAGACACATGATGCAGAGAAGAAACTGTCTATGCTGATGTCGTCTCGGATAAGCTGTGTTGGCATGAGCTTTCTTTGCCATTCTTAAAGTGGCAGGTTTAAAGCTCAGGATCAAAATCCTGTGCTTCTTAACACTTCTGTGATGTGATTACCTTTCTTTCTTGTTTTAATTCTGCTTACTTGCAATCCACCAAAAGTCAGCTTCAAATCATAGTTCCAGATATCCAAGGGTCAGGATACTGAGCCATTTTTTCCGGGGTTATTTATTTGGACTAATAACAAAGAATTCAGACTTTGCAAGATGCTGTACAGTCTTGCCTTTTCTCCTCCTTCCTCCCACGTAGCTCATCCTTGTAACAAACAACTGGTTCTGCTCAGCCAGTGTGATGTATCCATAACCACCCTTCCCTTCCCTTCCTCTTGCGGAGGATGCCGCGATGACTGCTTTATACGCAGCTGAGGAGAACTCTGCCTTTTACCAAAATGGGGAGAGACGGACGGTGGCCAGCGGGGAGTGATTCTGTGCCCCATATAGGAGAAGCGGACACCCAGTAGCCCCATCCCGTGGGAGGATGCAAGCTTCCAGTGAGGCCAGCGGCGGCCAGATGGATTAGAGCCGGGGGACCAATGTGTGCCTGCAGCTGGGTTAGCACAGGGGAGGCTGCGTTCATCCATGACCTCCCGTCTTCCCGAAATGGTCCTGCAACAGGGCTGCCATTGGGGCCCTTTCTCTGGTTTCACCATCAGACGCTTCATCAGTCCAGTCTTTCTCGCCACTCTTGCAGGTATTCAAAGAACATCCTGGGTGCTGGAGAAGCAAAATATTCTTTCAGCACTGGTGAATTTTCCATTCAAACCCAGCCAAGGCTCCGCTGAAGGGGAGAACTAGCCACTTCTCGAAGCTGTCAGGCTTAGTGCTGGGAAGGCGTTCCTCCATGTGCTTTGGAGGCATCGCAGTGAGGGGAGAGCTGCAGGGGGTTGGGGGGAAGGTAGCAGCGACAAGGATCAGGCTGCAGGCAGAGCATGTGCCTACGGGAGACACACCAGCAGATCTCTGTGCTCCTGCCCAGAAAGGAAAGAAGGGAGTAGGAGATGCGGCTCCAACTCTGGGCGGGTATAAAGCGGGCTTGCCACCTCTAACCCGTCTGACAAATCAGACTCCGCGTGCCTCACGCCTCAGCTTTGCCAAATTTGATTCAAGTTGTTGTATTGTTTTATCATTTTCCTAATTTGCAAAGAAACAGATACGATAAAAATGTAAACAAGAGGTGCTATCAAGCACTTTAAAAGGAAAGAAGCCATTCCCCAGACATAAAAGAGCAACCAAAGGTTTAGAGCACGTATTTTTTTTTTCAAAAATTTTACTTGAAGTCAGGTAACGAATACGTGAAGCTAAAGCGGTGATTATTTTGTTTTGAATTAAAATTAATTTGTCTATTTATTAGACAAATTAACAAATTAGACAAAATTAGACAAACTCTAAATTATATAGGAGAAAAACCGTGGATCTTTAATCATCCTCCAATTTTGGAGAGAAGTTTTTACTGTTTATTCACGAAGCACTTTTGAAAAGCAGGAAAGTGCAAGATGAAGCTGACTGGGAGCTCTGAGCTGTTTCTGGCCTCTTGTTTTTGTCTTCTTGAGCTTAGATACTGACTTAGTACCACGGACAGCCTGGGGCTGGAGAAACTTGACACGAGGAGTAGGATCAAACATGTGGACGCCCCACATCCTTAAAATGGAAAGTATTTCCGAATGTGGAAGATCAGGAAGAAATTTACAGTGTGGGATGACAGATCACAATGGCTTGAAAGCTCTGATAAAACGATGATGACAAAGGTTAAAACTCTGTTTTTCCTTTTCAGAGCACAGATTATGAAGTTGCTATAGGAAGAATGAGTTGCAGTTTCTCTCCCTAAAATCCTCTAGTGTAGAGTTTTTCTGAGTAAGTCACTGTTATTCTTACATTTCATTTTTATCTTGGCTTGCTTGGCACCTGCCTTTGTCAGTAACATTCACATGGTCTGTTTTTCTCTCTGCGTGTGTGTTTTATGTATCCGTAGCTTCTTTACAAGTTTATATATATAGAAGTTACAGGGAAGAGGTAGAAGCAATAAAATCTTCATTTATGCCAAAATCTGGAAAACTAAAAGGATAACTGTAAAGGAGAAGGAGGAATGTCTGGCACACAGTAGGCACTCAATAAATGGTTGTGGAAGGGGTGAATAAAGGAAACTCCTCCTTCATTAAAAGATTATTGCTATTTCATAGGGAATTACATAAGTGAAAAAGATTATGGCATACAGTAACTACATAATGTTATTCTTCTGTGTGTTTTTTTAAAGTTTTATGTATTTATTTGAAAAAGAGAGAGCAGGGGGGAGGGGCAGAGGGAGAAACAGACTCCCCATTGAGCAGGGAGTCCAGTGTGGGGCTCCATTCCAGGACTCCGGGACCATGACTTGAATCGAAGGCAGACGCTTAACCGACTGGGCCACCCAGGCGGCCCTACAATGTCATTCTTACAATATCCTTGGGAAATGAGTAGGTCGGGTATCTTTGTTACCCCCATTTGCTGATGCAACTTGGAGTCTGAAGAGTTCTGAGCTTGCTCAGAACTGGTAAGTGTCCTGGCTGAGCCATGGCCCCAGTCAGGCGATTCTAAATTCTGTGTGTTTTGTTGCTTTTGATTTGTCCTCTGTGTGCCTGTGTGTGTGTGCACGCGTGCGTGTATGGTGAAGTACCCTGGTCTTCAGCAATGGCTACGGCTATGGTCTGAGTGTCTCTGTTTTCCCAGAATTCATTTGCTGAAAATCTAACGCCCAAGCGGATGACAGTGGAAGGTGGGGCCTTTGGGAGGCGACTAGGTCATGAGGACAGAACCCTCACGAATAGGATCAGCATCCGAATAAAAGAGGCTGTGGAGAGCTCCCTTGCCGTTCTGCCCTGTGAGGACACAAGAAGTCTGTGACCCAGAAGGAGGCCCTCACCCAACCATGCTGGCTCCCCGATCCTGGACTTCCAGCCTCCAGAAGAACGAGAACAAAGTTGCTGCTGTTCATAGCCACCCCGTGTGTGGTACATGGTTCCAGCTACGACAGTGCTAACTGGGGTGCTCGCCGCTGTAGGCCAGGACATGACTCTTTAATTTACATCTGTTCCCAGTTTTCAGCTTCCTCTTCACCCCTCATTTTGTAAAGTCCATTCTATGTCACATTACTTGTTCAGGAATAGTCACTGAAAAACAAACTCTTTGAAAGGAGAAAGGGGAATAAAAAAAGAAAAACAACAAGATTTATTGCAAAGCTGTGGGTCCACTGCCTTTGTGTTGGGGAATTTTCATCTCCTATGTCTGTCCTTTTACACATGTGTGACACATTTCAGAAGGACGTAAGTGAGTTTAATGATAACAAACATTCATGCTTCCACATCTCCCTTCCGCTCTGTGATGGGCTCTTGATTCTTTATGTGGAACTGACAAGTGGAACCACGAGCAGGCAGGACAAAGAGGCGGCAAGGAGTTTCTTGGCAGAAGCAGCGACTCAAAGAACTAAAACAAACTCACACACCAGGGTGATGTTGTTCCTGGACCTTGGAGAAAACAGCAGAGATGAAGAGGTCTGGGTTTGACCAGGGACAGCCTCTTTCTGAGTGTGACCTTTCTCTTCAGCATGCAACCTTTGGAGACAATAGAGCATAATCTCCACTTTCAAACAATGACTGCCCTTCCCCCTTCGTTGTCACACGTTTGTGTAAGACTTCAGATCTGCAGATATATTATATTCTTAACCTTTTCTGCAATCCAGGAGTTGACCGCGGGGAGAATACAGGAACATTTTGTTTATGTAATGTGTTGTGCCTGAGAACCATTTGTGCTTTGGAGGTAGCTCAGCAGTGTGTCCGTTCTGCCTGCTGTTCTGGCCCAGCAGCAAGGGCCTAAGTGCTCACCGCCTTGGGAGCTCCTGTCTCCAAGGAGAAGGATTGCAGAGAGCTGCTAAGCCCATTTCAGGGACCTGGTACATAGAAGGGTTGCCTGACTTCCCAGGGGCCCATGTGAATAGGCTCAATCTGGAGATCTGGCCTTATTTGTGCCAGGGAGGAGGAAATGAGCCTGAGAAACCCCCTTAGCCACAGCCCTCTCTCAGGGAAGCAGCCAAAGGTACCCAGGCTCCTTTGCTTTCCTTCATGGTGCCCTGGTGACAACAGATTGAACAAGACACTGCACACACTAATCTAACAAGGGTAACCATATACACCAGATAAACAAGGTCTCATGACCTCTGAGGCAGCCAGGCTCCTTCATGAATACTGACTGTGATATTCTGACTGTGATCTTCTCTTAGGGAGTTTTAATACCCCCCCAACACATAAGCACACACACACATAGACACACACACAGAGACACACACATACAGGGCAGTAAAACAGAGGGGGTAAAGGAGGAGCAAGAAGACACAGAAACTGAGTCAAAGATTGCAAAACCCCTGAAGTAGGGAAAGAGGGAGTCTCTGACAAGATAATCTAGTCACTGGAGCTGCCCCAGTATTTTGAGCAGTGATAACTCACTGTTCTTTTCTGGATCGCGTTTTTCTTTAAGGGCTGTGTTGAGGTATAGTTCACATGCAGTAAATTACGTACATTTAACGTGTAAAATACGATAGGTTTTGACACATGCATGCACCTGTGAGATCATCATCACAGTCAACATAATAAACATGTCCATTTCTCCCAGAAGTTTCCTCTTGCTCCTTGGGAATCCTTCCCTCCTGCCCTTCCCTGTCCTCTCTCTTTCCCTAGCCAAATCATCTACTTTGTGCCAGTATAAAGTAGTTTGCATTTTCCAGGATTTTATATTAGTGGAACAATACAGTGCATGCTCTTCTTATCTCTCATCTCTCATGCAGCATAATTTTGAGGTTCATTCATGTTGTTGCATGTATCAATAGTTATTCCTTTTTATTGTTGAGAAGTGTACCATTGTATGAACAGTTTTGGTTTTTCAAAAAATCCATTCACTTGTTGATGCACATTTAGGTCATTCCCAATTCTCTGCGATTACAAATAAACTGCTATGAACATTTGTATCCAAGTCTGTGAATATGTGCAACTTTTCATATGTTTATTTGCTATTTTATATCTTAATATACTGTAAGTCAAAGCAGAAATAAAAGGGAAAGAGAGTATTTTGAACTGAATAAAAATGAAACTACAACATATTACAGCTTGTAGGGTGCGCTAAACTGTTACTTTGAGGGAAATTCATAGCACTAAACACCTATAAGAGAAAAGAAGATTTTTAAAAAATTTGAGACCTCAGCTTACACATTACAAAACTAGGGGAAGAAAAGCAAATGAAGTCCAAAATATGGAGAAGAAAGGAAAGAATAAAGAGCAGAATGGAAATCAGTGAAATTGAAAATAGAAAAACAATGGAGAAAATCAAGGAAAGCAAAAGTTGGTTCTTTGAAAAAGATCAAATATAACCAGTGAAGCTAAGACCACATTGATCAGGAATAAAAGAGAAAGCATGAATTACCACTATTGGCAATGAGAGAGGTGTCATCAGTAAGAATTCTACAGATACTAAAAAGATAATGAACGAATACTACGAACAGGTTATGCCAATATGACAACTTATATGAAAAGCACCAACTTCATGAAAGATACAAATGTTCAGAGTTTATTCAAGAGCAAAGAGATAAGCTAAACAGACTGTATCTATTAGAGAAATTAAATTTGAGGTTAAAAATTGTCCTGCACACACATCCAAAATCCAGGCCCAAATGGCTTCACTGATGAATTATACCAAATATTTACAGAATCAATAACAGCAATTCTGTACAAAATCTTCAAGAAATTGAAAGGAAGGAAATGTCTCCCAATTCATTCTATGGGGCTAGCCTTAATCTGGTGTAATCCAAAACATTATAAGACAAAACATGAACATCATAAGAAAAGAAAAATGCATGGCTGGAAAATTTAACAAAATTTTATAAAATCAAATCCAACAATATACATCAAAACAACGCATCATGACCAAGTGAGGCTTATCACAAGAATGCCGGGTTAATAATACCTCTGAAAATCAATATAATTCACCATGATAGACTGGGGAAGAAAGAGAAAAGAAAAGAAGAAAAATTGTCCAATTATCTTAATAGATGCAAAAAAAGTATCTGACAAAATTTAACATTCATTCCTCATAAAAACTCTTGGCCACTTAGGACTAGAGGACAACTATCTCAATTTGATCAGGGGCATCTGGAGCTAACATCATATTTAATGGTGAAATGTTGAATACTTTTCCTCTAAAATAAGGAACAAAACAAGGATGTCTGCTCTCACCACTTCTATTCAATATTTCACTGAAGGTTCTGGACACGTAATACAACAAAGAAAAGATATAAAAGGCATGTAGCCTATAAAGGGAGAGATAACACTATCTGTATTCATAGGTACTTGATCATCTATATGGAAAAAATCTTATGGAATCTACAAAAAGGCACTAGAACTTATAAGTAAATGCATGATATGAGATTAATATATAAAAATCAATTGCATTTCTTTACACTAACAATCAGAAACAGAAAAAAAAAAACCCTACCATTTACAATCATATCAAAACAGGAAATATTTAGAGATAAATATAAAGAGATAAATCTAGTAGGTAATGTGCAAAAGACTTGTAACTGAAAACCATGTAACATTTCTGAGAGAAATGAAAAATTTAAATAAACAAAGATTTATGAATGTGAGATATATATCACACATTCATAAACTGGAAGACTCAACATTGTTAAGATGTCAATTATACCTAAATTGATAATAGATTCAAAGTTACCCCAGTCAAAATCCCAGAATTTTTGTAGATACTGATTTTAAAATTCATTTTGAAATGAAACAAACCTAGAATAGCCAAATAACTTCGAAAGGACAAAAGGAAAGTTGGAAGACTTACAGTACTGACTTCAAGATTTATTATAAAGCTACAGTATCCAAGATATTGTGGTAATAGCATAAAGATAACAATGTTCAATATATGTGCACTTCATAACAAAGCTACAAAACAAAATGACAGTAATGCTGATAAAACTTAAAGGAAAAATAGACAAATCTACAACTGTATTTGGA
Organism: Ursus maritimus; assembly: GCF_017311325.1. Classification (NCBI taxonomy): domain Eukaryota; kingdom Metazoa; phylum Chordata; class Mammalia; order Carnivora; family Ursidae; genus Ursus; species Ursus maritimus. The sequence goes on from NW_024424008.1 coordinate 55,719,971, forward strand.
GATTTCAACATTCTCAGTAACTGACAAAAAAAAAGTAGATAGAAAGGATATAAAAGAGAACAGAAAGATACAAATTAACAACTTGACCTAATTAACCTTTTAGGACACGATCTGCAAAAACTACAGAGTACTCATGCTTAAATGCATATGGAATATTCACCAATATAGACTGTATGTTGGACCATACAATGAGCCTCAGTAAATTTTAAAAAGAAAGAAAGAGAGAAATCCTACAGTCTATAATAGAATTAAAGTAGAAAATTAATAACAGAGCTATCTCGTTTATTAAAAGACCTCTGATTTATTTGGAAATTAAACAACACACTTCTAGATAGCCTGTGGACAAAAGAAGAAACCAGGAAGAAAATGAGAAGATATTTTGAACTGAATGTGAATGAAAACAGAACACACAAAAAACTTGTGGGACGCCTCTAAAGCAGGGCTTGAAGGAAATTTATAGCTTTAATACTTACACCAGAAAAGAAAAAAATGATGAATTTTTCATTTTAAGAAGCTAGAAAAAGAGCAAATTCAACCAAAGCAAGAGAAATAATAAAGACATGAAACATAATAAATTAAGACAGAAAATTTATGATAGAGAAAGACAATGAAGCTAAAATTTGGTTCTTTGACAAGTTTAGTTAATGAGAAACACCAAGACTTAACAAGTAAAAAAGAAAGTGCAAATTACCAAAATAAGGAATTAAGAAGTGAAACTACTCGAGACTTTCAAAATTCAAATGCCTACGGACATTCTAAGGATCAAAAGGAAATATAAAGTACAAATTTATGCTAGTAAATTCAACAACTTAAATAAAATGAATAAATTTCTTGAAAGATATAAATTAACAAAACTGACACAAGAAGAAAAAGTAAATCTTAATAGACTAATATTTATGAAAAATATTGAATTCATAACTTAAAATCTGTTCTCTATGGAAAGCCTAGCTGGTTACATGGGTAAGTTCTACTAAACATTTAAGGAAAAATAATACCAAACCTAAACAATTTTTTTTCAAAAAATAGTAGAGGAGATAATACTACCCAATTTATCTTATGAGACCAGAATTACCTTGGCACCAAAACTAATGACACTACAAGCAAACTACAAACCGACCCCCTGATGAATGCACAAACCTAATCGAGGAACTAGCAAATTTAATTCAGTGACATATAAAAAGTTAATACCTCGCGGTCAACTGATATTTGTTTCATAAATATAAGATCAGTTCAAGATTTGAAAATCAGTATCGGTTACTATAACTTAACAGATTAGAAAAATAAAGGAAAAAATCACAAATCTCCATAGAGAAAAAAAGATTTGTCAAAATGTAACACCCATTTATTTAAGAAAAAAAATCTCTCAGCAGACTGCAAATAAAAAGAAACTTTTTCAGTCTGATAAAGGGCATCTACAAAAAACCTACAGCTAACATCTTACTTAGGGGTGAAATCTGAAAAAATTTCCCCTAAGATTAGAAACAAAGCAGAGATGCCCACTCTCACTAGTTCTACTTGACATTGCATGGGAGGTCCTACCCAGGGTAATAAATCAAGTAAAAGAAATAAAGCTCATATAGCTTGAAAAAGGATGAAAAAAGTGTCTTTGTTCATAGACAACATGTTATATACATAGACAGCCCTAAAGAATCTATATAAAACCACTAGAACGAATAAGTGAGTTCAGTAAGGTTGTAGAATTCAAAGTCAATATACAAAAAGTAATTGCATTTCTATGTACCGGCAATAAACTTCTTTTAAAATGAACTTCAATATCATTTAGAATAGCACGTAAAATTAACAAAAGATGTGTAAAATCTGTATACTGACAAAACACAAAAATACAAAAACATTGCTGAGAGACATTAATGGGGATCCAAATTAAATGAAGAGTTATATCATGATCATGGATTGGAAGACTCAATATTGCTGAGATGATGGTTCTCCTCAAATTAATCTACACGTTCAACATGATTCCAGTAAAACCCAGTAGCCTTCGTGTGTGTGTGTAGAAACTGGCATGTCATTTCTAAAATTTATTTAGATATTCAAAGAACGTAGAATAGCTAACATAATCTTTAAAAAGAAGAGCCATACTATAAAGCTGCCTCATATACACACCATGTGCTATTGGTGTAGAGATACACAGCTCAGTGAGTTCAGAAATAAAACTGCACCTTGAGAGCACAGTGCCAAAGCAATTCAATGACAGAACGAAAGGCTTTTAACAGACAGTGCTGGAACCACTAGATATCCATACAGAGAGGTGACCTTCAACCTAAACCTCACACTATACACAAAAATGAATTAGAGATGGCTAATATATCTGACTGTGAAAGGGGGTGAAAAACAGCCCTTGGAGGGTAAAAAAAATCTTGGATGTTACAACAACAGTTTGTGGCCCTCCAAAGGGTCATAGTACAAGAACAGATATACATTATATCTGTGGATATTAACATATTTCATGTGAGGGGACTGGGCTGATTAGAAAGAGAATATCTAAAAAGATGGCTCTGGAAATACTGTTGGTATGAATTGTGTCTCCCAAAAAACTTATGCTGAAGTCAAGCCCTGGTATCTGTCAAAGTGATCTTGTGTGGAAATAGGGTCTTTGCAGATGTAATTAAGAAGCTAAGGCGAGGTCACACTGGAGTAGGGTAAGTCCCTAATACAATATGACTAGTGTCCTTATAAGAAGAGGAGAAGAGATATAGAGACAGACACACAGGGGAGAAGGCCACTGTGAAGACAGAGAAGAGATTGCACGAAATGTTACAAGCCGAGGATTCCTGGCAAACCAGCAGAAGCTGGCCAGAGGGCAAGGAAGGATCCTCCCCTAGAGCTGGGAGAGAGCAAGGCTCTGCCAACACCTTGATTTTGGAATTCTATCCTCCAGAACTTTGAAAGTATACATTTCTATTGTGTTAAGCCCCCCAGTTTGTTACTTTGTTATGGAAGCCTTAGGAAACTCACATGGGGACAATAATGTAAAAAAGGTCAGGAAACTTTGTTCTAGTTGAAAACATGGGAGAATATTTTTGTAACTTTTTGTAACTTTTAGTTAGCCAAAGATTTCTTAGATGGATCCAGAGAGCACTAGTCATAAAGGAAAAAAACAATGAAAAATAGGTTTTCATCAAATTATACACTTCTGATCACCAAAAAGTCAGACCTGTTAAGATCATTGTTAAGAAAATGAACAGAGAATTCACAGACCAGGAGAAAGTATTTGTAATAGACAGCTAACAAAGGACTTATAAACAGAATATATGAAGAACTACAATTCAATAATAGAGAGGCAACTCAATTTACTAGCGAGCAAAAGACTTAAATAGTTCACAAAGGAAGAGATCCGAAAAGTCAGTAAGCATTGCAAAATATTGAAAGTAATGCTAAATATTACTAGTCATCAGAGAAATGCAAATTAAAACCACAATGAGGTACCACAACACAGCCACTTGTATGGTACAATTAAGAAGACTGAGGACTCCAAGTGTGGGCCAGGATGTGGAGCTATGGGAGTGCATGCCTGTTCTGCCATTTTCTCATTTAGTTAAACGTATCTATCCTATGTCATTGCAATTCCACTTCTAGGTGTTGACCGAAGAGAAATGAGTAAATATACAGCAAGAACTGTGCACAAATATTAATAGTCAAAACCTGAGAACAACTCAAATGTCCATTGTCAGGAGAATGGATCAGTAGACTGTAGGGCGTTTATTCAATGCCCACTACTCAGCAACGAAAAGGAAGAAATGACCGATGGTCTCAACAACACAGATGGAGCTTGAAAACATTTTGCTGAGTGAAAGAAGCCACACCCAAAGTGTCCTCTTCCATTTATATGAGGCTCTGGAACAGAAACCCACTCTATAGTGACAGAAATCAGACTGGTGGATTCCTGCCTGGAGGGACATTTGAGGGGTTTACGTCAAAGGGGTACACGGAAACTTTCTAGTGATGAAACAGTTCCACAGCCTGAGGGACGTGGAGGGTAAGTGTGTGCGCGCACAGGTTAAAACTCGTCAAGCTAATAAAGTAGAAATGTCTGTGCGTTTTACTGTTCAACTCGGAGGAGGTCAGGGAATGGCCATTTCCCTGATGTGGCTGGTCAGCACGGAGAACCCTAGTCAGGTGGGTGGGCTCCTAAGTGGAGGAAGCACTGAAATTTCTCAGAGTGGAACCCTCTTGGCCTTTTGATAGCTGTGTGGATGCAAGGACAAGAGTCATGGCGGGATGCGGGCAGCTCAGTGCCAACATGTACAGCCTATGTTCTCCCGTTTCCAGGACCATCTCCCCAGAAGCCCAAACTCTCTTACACATCCGGCTGTTGTGTAGGTAAATCAAAGGGAGCCCATCACGAGCCTGTGTAACGAAAGTCAATTCATACATTGGAAAGTCTTAGTAAAAGAAGTGGTGAAAGGGTCTAAAACTCCCATACAGTTACAAGAATGCTGACAGCATTGAAACAAACCCTTTCCCCAAGGGACCCCAAAGTTTCTCTTCAAAAGCTTGCATTTGGCGTGATGATTACACTTGTTTTCTTCCCATTTCTTGTTCAGAATGATTTTCCTAAGGGAAGTGGCAATCTACTCTCTACCACTTGTTTTCCCTTATCTTATATGAAAAGAGTACTTTGCTTTCTAACTCCTTTTATATAACCGATTTTAATTAGTGGTGATAACCACCCTCTTCCTCTCTAGCACAAAGACCTGGTCGGAGAAAAGCCACAGCTAGTCACTAACGAGCACACATTGTTAACGGCTCAGAGTTGACATCGCCGGGAACAAACTGAGCTGTGAGCTTACAGTGAAGTCCCACTTATCCTTTTCACCCTATTTCAGCAGCATCGCAAAAGCAATTTATTTCATTGATAGGTGTATGATTGGTGGATTATTTAATATTTCTTTGTCAGCTTGTAAAGACTTTCTTTATCGTAGTTCGGTGGTTAGAATGGCATTATATCCAGAACCTAGCGTGTGATACAATATTATCCATTATATATATATACATATATATATATATATCTCAAATTACATTCCAAACTGTTTTTCAACCCATGACAACAGCATGTATCTGTAAATTGTTCTTATAATGAGGTGACATATGCTCAGCTGAAAGCAAATTCTCCCTCCTCTGAGTCCTGTTGAACATGGTGCCCTTCCTGGCCTGGGGTTAGAGCTGGTAAGCTTTCAGGAGTGCAAGTCCGCAACGCCCAAACCTGTTTGTACTTAGGCAGTCAGCAATCTCTCCATCCCTCAAAGTGGCTGTTTCCTAACTTGTAACTCTCACTTCTGTCCTGGGAGGGTAAGACAAGCGCTCATTTAGGTGGGGGCTCTAGCGGAAGAGATCTACTCCTGTGGGAGTGTACCCCGTGGCCCATCGTGTGGCTACTTTTGACTGAGCTCTATTGTGGGGTCTCTTGACTCTTCTGTTGACTGTAACCTCCTCCTCTTTCCTTGTTTCTTAACAGAATGCCACTCGGTATAGGCACAACGTAGACGCTCAATTTGTGTTTGATGGATAAACTGAATGCCCACTTGTTTCGATAGCTTCCCTTCTTCCAAGGGATTTACAGAGCTCTCTCCTAGGAGGCACTGAGTTGCACACAATGCTCTATTCTTTTTGCTGGACCTTTGCCAGTCACCCAAACACTCAGCTTATATTCCAGTCTTTAGTACTGAGGCTTTACAAATTTGTTCTTTACGTGTTGGCTAGAACATCCTGGCTGCTGTAAGTATAATCATTATAAATATAAATATAAATATAATCTTTACAAATGTACCCTCAGGCACGTGCTCTGAATCTTCTAAAATCTTTTCTCCAGGAAGCCAACATTTATTGATCCAGGCAGTGTGCGCTACGTCCATCATCTAGGTGTTCGACACTCATTATGTAATTCGATCCAAACTAAATTATCCCCATTTCATAGGTTAGGAAACTGTGGACCGAGAAGCTTAAGGAATGGATCCAAGTATTTGGGACAGACAGCGTACTACCAGTGCTCTTTTCCACTACTCCTTACACCACAGGTTTCTCTGACAAGGGTTTTTTGAGGATGGTGGGAAGCTTGTTAAATATTACGCACACGGCGCTGATGGAATGGAGTGATTCCCCTCTGGTCTCTGGGCTCTACAGGGGAGGTGTGTTAGGTGGGCAGGTCTGGGTGTCCTGACATCTTGTGAGGGCAGTATGACCCATCGCTCCCCACGCCTCGTCAGTACCCTCAAAGTCACATTGTGTTCATCACTCTCCTTTAGAACCACTCGTAAGTGTTTCTTCTTTAAGTGTTTGCAACCTGTGCTTGGTTCCGGATTAAGCAGCAGGCTACACATTCCCTACGGACTCCATCAGAGCCCGCCGTGCGACACTCTCACCGGCCTGCTGAGGACTACCCCAGATCTCTGTCATCTCCTGAGTTTTGTTCTTTGGCTTGAGGCAGAGATGCATCACCATCCCAATAATGTCCCCTGGGGAGATACATTTTTAAATAGTGGCCGTACCAACTCTGAGGAAGCCATAGGATTCACTCTGATAAGCAAAGTTCTTGGAGAATGGAAACTGCGTCACATTTATCTAGGTATCGCCAGCGGCTGGCACAGAGTCGTCAAGAAGGGCTGGCTTCATAAGGTAATTAGATGTCAGTGTTTGGTACATTAGGAAACAGTGTCAAACTCTAGTACCGCCTGAGAGGAACATCTGTTTCTGGAAAGCCAAATTTACTCCCCAGTTCCCACTTCCATTTATTTAAGATAGAGCTGAGATAACATAATTGACATTAAAGAGACCATTTTCCCCTACTGCTATTTCACTTTCTTATATATTTCAAAGATGTGACCTGTTGTTTTTCTGGGTGCTTCTTATGTTTTCATTTCATACACGATAGTTCCATTTGGGAAGCTATGGAAATGTAAAACTATGAAAATTCATGTGAATTCTAGAAACCTAAGCTTGGACAGAACTAGAGACCTAGAGTATGCAGCTATACAAGAAAGTTAAATAAACAATTCTGCTTAGAAGGATAGGGCTGTTACGAAATACTGGGTGAAGAGACATGTCTTTCTGCCTGAGCTCACCCAAGAACCAAGAGCTGGTTCATGAGGTTCTCCAGGTAAGAGCCTCACTGATTTCTGATTCCCCAATGCTTCACAAGCGACGTGAACACAGTAGGAGCTTGGCGAGTGTTACTGAAAGGATTTACAAGGGGATTCAAGAAGAAATCAATTTTTTTTTTTTTTTTTTTGAGAGAGAGAGGGGGAGAGGGGCAGAGGGGCAGAGAGATCTCTCTTGGGCTCCATCTCACGACACAGATCACGACCTGAGCTGAAATCAAGAGTCAGATGCTTAAGGGACTGAGCCACCCAGGTGCCCCCAAATGAAGTTTCTTTTAATTTAAAAAATAATCAAGATCAAGAAGTCTGGGGATATAAGAGATCCATTTCTTGGATGTATATTCTTCTTAGGTGTTAGAGGGTGAAGAGAATCGTGGGTCTGTTTGGGTCAAGGTTTCTGCCCTGCGAAGGAAACACCCCTCAGAGGTGAGTGGGCTGTGCTTAGCCCAGCTGCGCCATCTGTCTGTCATGGTGCACCCTCACCCCTCGTGTGTAAGGAGTGTGGTGTGTGTTAAGGGATGATGGATCCCATTTGACTGCTTATAAAATACTCAATTTCACTTACTAAGACCAATGGTCAGAAGGTCAGTCTGCACTCATGGCAAAGCTTAAGCAGAGGACACCGAAAATAAACAGAAAACAAGCAGCAGCTGTGTTCTCCATGGTTCTTGATGCTGTTGGCACACCCGAGCTTTGGCAGCGGCCTGACTGCTGCTTAGAATGGCACGGATTAAGAACGCATAGGCAGGAAAGTAAGCGAGGCTCCCTGAGGACTAACACACTCTCAGACAAAGTAGGAATGGTTTCTGCGAATACTTTGAAAGCAAAATTTAGGGCATTTCAGGAGGAATGTGGTCCAAAGTTAGGATTCTTGCTTCTTCTGAGTGAAGGGTTTTCTTCTTTCACCACCCCTATCCCCAATCTTCTATCATGGATTTACCTATCACCGTCCATCTGTCCACCATCTGTGTGCGGTGTATCTATCATCTATCTACCTACCCATCTATCCCTCTACTCAATGAAGTGGGATGAAATCATTTACAAAATTATGCATACAAGATTATTTTAAGAACCAGGCCAACCCTGACTTTCCTACTATTGTTTCAAACACTCACATTTGTTTAGCTTCTATTGCTTGAAACACTTATTTTCTTACAGTATGTAGTGCTCATCTGAACAAACCCCCTTCAAGTCTTGTTTGCCCAAATATATTAATTTTTTTTACATTTATTAGGTCTTCTTCATTAGATTGTATGTTTATGAGGACAATGATTTCTTTGTTTTCCTTGCTGTTTCTCTAGACCTAGCATAATGCCTTTATTGTTAGGTGCTCATAAAGATTAAATGTAAGATTATAGGAACAAAAGAATGAAATGAATAAATGAGTTTAGTAAACGTATTTGAATCCAGCAAAATATTTTCTACGCTAATACCTATTAGTGTGGGTCTTGGAATAGGACAGACATGAGTATATGTGCACCCTACGTTTTATTAGCTGTGGGGATGTGGATGGATGCCATCTTCTCAAAGCTAATTTCTTCATCTGCGAAACATTTTAAATAAAAATGCATTTTGACCATCAAAGCTGGTTCCTTGGTCTCTACTAATTATCTTTCTTTATTGCCTGCTAATTCTATCCCCTTTTAGCATTATGAATATGCAAATTTGGCATGGTCCCAGGGAAGTTTCACTATAGGTTCAAATTTAATGTTTCAGAAAGTATTTTGATTAGGAAGCTACCCCTCAGTAATCATATCCACTTAGTTTTTTGTGGGGAATTATCTGATATTAGACAAAGGATTTAACATTTTAAGAAAATGATGTGGATCTTAATCTAAGCAAGATATGATCCCAGTACACTTAATTCCCATGACAAATGCATTAGGTCTGTGGACTTTAAATCAAAGTAGTTCTGGGGAGGGGAGTAGTCCCTCTCCTTAGGTGAGGAGTCATTAGGGGGCATTCAGCCTGGACCTCACATTTGCCAAGATCCACCACTCTACAGTTTTAGGTATCGTCTTAATCATGTGTTAAATGTGCTGATTTGTTAAATATAGTATTTAAAGTAATATTCCACAAATTTTCTATTTTTTTGCCATTCGTGTTTAAAAAATATTAAATCCTCAAGAAATAGAAATGACTTGCTTTCTCTCAACTTTTGAAAACTCTGTCAGGTCTGTGGGGCCAGATTTGTGTTTCTGTGACCAACATTTTCATAAGAAGCTATGGTTTTGCACAGGCCATACAACTGCTTGGATTCCTTTTATCTCAGAAAAGTGAGGCAGAGATCTCTTTGCCACGTTGACTTTTTTTTTTTTTTATGTTTTTTAATTATATTATGTTAGTCACCATACAGTGCATCCCTGGTTTCTGATGTAAAGTTCGATGATTCATTAGTTGCGTATAACACCCAGCGCACCATGCAATACGTGCCCTCCTTACTACCCATCATCAGTCTATCCCATTCCCCCCCCCCCCTCCCCTCTGAAGCCCTCAGTTTGTTTCTCAGAGTCCATAGTCTCTCATGCTTCATTCCCCCTTCTGATTACCCCCCTTTCTTTATCCCTTTCTTCCCCTACCGATCTTCCTAGTTCTTATGTTCCATAGATGAGAGAAATCATATGATAGTTGTCTTTCTCTGCTTGACTTATTTCACTTAGCATTATCTCCTCCAGTGCCGTCCATGTTGCAGCAAATGTTGAGAACTCGTTCTTTCTGATTGCTGAGTAATATTCCATTGTATATATGGACCACATCTTCTTAATCCAGTCATCTGTTGAAGGGCATCTCGGTTCCTTCCACGATTTAGCTATTGTGGACAATGCTGCTATGAACATTGGGGTGCATATGGCCCTTCTCTTCACTACATCTGTATCTTTGGGGTAAATACCCAGTAGTGCAATTGCTGGGTCATAGCGTAGCTCAATTTTTAACTTTTTAAGGGACCTCCACACTGTTTTCCAGAGTGGCTGTACCAACTTGCATTCCCACCAACAATGTAGGAGGGATCCCCTTTCTCCACATCCTCTCCAACAATTGTTGTTTCTTGCCTTGTCTATTTTTGCCATTCTAACTGGCGTAAGGTGGTATCTCAGTGTGGTTTTGATTTGAATTTCCCTGATGGCTAATGATTTTGAACATTTTTTCATGTGTCTGTTAGCCATTTGTATGTCTTCATTGGAAAAGTGTCTGTTCATATCTTCTGCCCATTTTTTGATTTGTTTATTTGTTTCTCGTGTATTGAGTTTGAGAAGTTCTTTGTAGATCTTGGATACCAGTCCTTTATCTGTAGTGTCATTTGCAAATATCTTCTCCCATTCCGTGGGCTGCCTCTTAGTTTTTCTGACTGTTTCCTTGGCTGTGCAGAAACTTTTAATCTTGATGAAGTCCCATAAATTCATTTTATCTTTTGTTTCTCTTGCCTTTGGGGATGTGTCATGAAAAAGGTTGCTTTGGCCGATGTCGTAGAGGTTGCTGCCTATGTTCTCCTCTAGAATTTTGATGGATTCCTGTCTCACATCGAGGTCTTTCATCCATTTGGAGTTTATTTTTGTGTATGGTGTGAGAGAGTGGTCAAGTTTCATTCTTTTGCATGTAGCTGTCCAATTTTCCCAGCACCATTTATTGAAGAGACTGTCTTTTTTCCACCGGATGTTTTTTCCTGCTTTATCAAAGATTAGTTGCCCAAAGAGCCGAGGGTTCATTTCTGGGTTCTCTATTCTGTTCCATTGGTCTATGTGTCTGTTTTTGTGCCAGTACCATGCTGTCTTTGTGATCACAGCTTTGTAGTACAGCTCAAAATCCGGCATTGTGATGCCCCCAGCTTTGTTTTTCCTTTTCAACAGTTCCTTGGAGATTCGGGGCCTTTTCTGGTTCCATACAAATTTAAGGACTGTTTGTTCCAGTTCTTTGAAAAATGTCATCGGTATTTTGATTGGGATAGCATTGAAAGTGTAGATTGCTCTGGGTAGCATGGACATTTTAACTATGTTAATTCTTCTGATCTATGAGCATGGAATATTTTTCCATCTTTTTGTGTCTTCCTCAATGTCTTTCAAGAGTGATTTATAGTTTCTAGAATATAGATCCTTTACATCTCGGTTAAGTTAATTCCAAGGTAACATATGGTTTTTGGTGCTATCATAAATGGGATGGATTCCCTAATTTCTCTTTCTTCAGTCTCATTATTCGTGTATAGAGATGCAACTGATTTCTGAGCATTGATTTTGTATCCCGCCACATTACCGAATTGCTCTATAACTTCTAATAGTTTGGGAGTGGATTCTTTTGGGTTTTCCATATAGAGTATCATGTCATCTGCGAAGAGAGACATTTTGACTTCTTCTTTGCCGGTTTGGATGCCCACTCTCGCCACTATTATTCAACATAGTACTAGAAGTCCTTGCAACAGCAATCAGACAACAAAAAGGGATAAAAGGTGGCACGTCGCCTTTTAACCACCCAGTCACTAGATGATATCCAGTAGTAGGATTAGTGATAGTTACTCTGGATCAAAAACTAAGTACTCTTGACATGTTGCAAGCTATACCTCATCCCTCTGTGCCAGAGACGGGACTTCCCTGTCATTATCTACCAACTGCAGAAGCCTAAGCTCTTAAGAAATCTCATGTGAAATGTTTGCTTCTGGCAGTGGTGAGTTAGGTAATCTGGACAGAACTGACATATTTCAGGAAGATATTTTTAAATATGTAGACGTGTCTACTTTTCCATGTGTCACTTTTGCTTTATATGTTTTCAAATCAAATTAGGAACTATATATATATTGAGAATCTTTATTTCTTCCTATTAAAGAAAACCTTTTGCTATTGTGAAATGACCCTCTAGCTGAAGCAATGCTTTTTGTCTTAAAATAATCTGTTATTTGCTATCTTTCTCTACAGCTTTTCTAGATCTACTGGGTTTTTCTTGAGTTGAACTAAAATATTTTGTGATATTCAGTAAGGTTCATAGAAAGCCAGATTACCCTTATTTTATCCTAATACATTTACTATTGATGCTCTGTGAAGTGAACAACTGTGATATTTTCTGCTCTGTATCCCTATTTATATGGCTGTTGTAAGACCTGCTTTGTTCTCACATGACCTTACCCCTGTGAGTGAGCATCTGACCCAAACTGAGTCAGTATTTTTTTTTTTTTTCAGATTTTGACTGGAACTGAGAGTGTTGGTCCTTATTTTGTGCTAGCAGTTATAAAAAGTACCTAGGAGATTTCGGTACCCATGTTTCCCATTATGTGGAAGAGAGCCATTTTTAGTGAGAGAGAAGAAAAGTTAGTTGAAAGATGAGGAGTGCAGGGAAGGGGTAGGTGGGGTATCATTTGGGTTGCTAGTTTCAATAGTCCCTGAAAACAGCTCAGTATCTGCTATTTCCAAGTTCTTCTCTTGTCTCAATCTTTCTTGGAGTCAGAGACAATAACCCCAATCTCTTGCTCAAACTAGTTGAAGGTGGATTTCTATCATTTATAACCAAAAGAGTTTTTATAAATGTGTTCGGCAATGAACCATCCATTTTGGCTAGAGTCAGATATTAAGCCATGGTTGTTAGAAAATGAATTTCAGCTAGAGGCTCGGCGGTGCCAGCTACAGCTCTGGAATTTTAAGACACAAGATGGTAGGCAGGGTCATCCAGGAATTAGCAAAGTCAGTGTAACTTCTTTTAAGCAATATTGTCTGGAAAAGTGTTTTATCCCATAGGGTGTACACACAAAACCTTACCTTTGGCTTATGACCAAAGCCACTATGTGCAGAATCTGAAATCAGTGAGCACCAGTTGTGAAACATCGCCCTACAGGCATCATGCCAACCTCTCTAGGCAACAGAGTAGTTAAGAGTATGAAAACCAAAAAGAACGTGCATGATTGGAGGTAAGGAAATGAGTCTGAAGTAGCTTCACTCTGAGGCTTTACATTTCTGTAGCAATATTTGGGGAGTATTTGTCAAATCCTATTTCTTCCTCTTTAGAGAATGGAAATTACCTTCAGTCGTTGAAATCGGCTTTGCTCTTTGAAGGCTTGATTTGTGACCCCCATTTCTCTCTCTGGATTCACAGATAGCTGCCCGGTTCCTACGGTCTGCCAGCGGTTGGTTCCACACCCTGTGGCAGCAGAAAAATATCACAGCCAGTAAATCAGAAGGATTCTATACAGACTCTAGGTCCGATATTTGTGTCTATTTAACTGTAAGAATATTATGCTTTTCTTCTTGTCAAGAGTAAGAGAGGGATGTTTCAAGGAGGGGTGAAATCATAAGAAGGGAAGCTAAGACATAAGTCAGTCATGAATTACTCTTCTCACTTCTGCCTCTTTGGCCTGTCAAAGTAGCAGGAATTAGGAATTCAGATTATATAATATCATTGGGCTTCAGAAAAATATTTACTCAATAATGTCTTATGAAACTTAATTTGCAAACTTCAACTCACATTGGGTACAACTCTAAAACACAAGATTCAAACTGACACTGAAAACTGACCCAAGTGCCACAAACAATAAGTAAAAATAAGGATGAAGTAAGTAGTTACTTATTTAGCCACCGTAGTTAGAAAACGAAGTATTTTGCATAAGTACATTTTCTAAATAACCAGATATTTTTTATATTACTGAAGCTTAAAATTTTTAGGATTTTTAAAGAAATATTTGTAAGTCAGATTACGTATTTCTTTGTCTTACTGTGTAGAATAGGGAATAAAATAAAACATATTTATTCAGTAAATATTTATTAAGCACTTATGATGTGCCAGGTGCCGTGAGAGGTCCCCAAGCTATGAGGAGCAAGACACATATGACCCCGAACCCCATGAAGGCACATCTTAGCCATTTTCTTTCTTTCTTTTTTTTTTTTTTTAGATTTTATTTATTTATTTGACAGAGAGAGACAGCCAGCGAGAGAGGGAACACAGCAGGGGGAGTGGGAGAGGAAGAAGCAGGCTCCCAGCAGAGGAGCCTGATGTGGGGCTCGATCCCAGAACGCCGGGATCACACCCTGAGCCAAAGGCAGATGCTTAACCGCTGTGCCACCCAGGCGCCCCACATCTTAGCCATTTTCTAAGGACTCGTGAGTTATTATGAATATGCACTAGAGACGTGATGTTTCCAAGTGCCTCTGACTTACTCAGGGCTCAACATCTTGTTAGTTTTGTCATGGTGAAATCCAACAACTTTTTTTTTTTTTTTTGCCTCATGACTTCTAATTTTGGAGTCTTATTTGATAAGACTCTACACCACTAGGTCACAGAAGAGTTCTCCTATATTTTCCTCTTTTGCTTATCGTTTGATCCAGAGTCTAGCTCTGTATATTGTACAAGGAAGGGATATGGTTTTATTTGTCTTCATATCATCACACCTTTTTTTTTTTTTTTCCTGTGGAGGTCCTGTGTATTCTTTGTTAGGTGAAATCCTAAATATGATATAGGTTTTGTTGCACTTGTAAGTGGTATAATATTTCCTAACTGAGTATTATTGGTGTAGAGGAATTCTACTGAATTTTTTAAGTTGATCTATCCTGCAATAAAGCTAACGTCTCACATCACTTCTTTTTGTTTACCTGTTGATTCTGTTGGCTTTTCTGGTTAGATGATTATATTTTCTGCATATGATGAGAGTTTTAGGTGTGTGTGGGTTTTTTTTTTTTTTTTTTTACACTCTTCATATCTTAGCTTTTTTTGTTGTCTTATAGGTAACTGACTAACCAGGACTTTGGAAAACAGTGGTAAGCATCCTTGGTTTGTTTCCAATCTTAATGGAAACTTTAAAAAATTTTTCTGCTAAGAATGATGTTTGCTTTAGGTTTTTGGTACTTGATTTTTATTAAGTTAAGGAAATTTCCTTTTGTTATTCCTAGTTTTTTGAGAAGTGTTTTAAAATTATATATAGTTATTCAATTTTATCAAATTATTTTTTCTGTACCAGTGAGATAATCCTATGATTTATGTCCTTTAGTTTATTCATATGGTGAATTATACTGACATATTTCTGATGTTAAACCAACCTTGGGCTTCTGGAATAAAACCCACGTAGGCATAGGGTAGTATTTTTAATACTTTTGGGTTTGCTTAGCAAATATTTTTATTTAGGATCTTTTACCAATGTTCCTGCGTAGCCCTGTAATTTGCCTTCTGTGACCTGTTCTTACCTACTTTGGGAATCAAGGTTAAACTAGTCTCATAAAAAGCGCTGAACAATGTTTCTTGCTTTTCTACATTTTTTAATGACGTATAAAATAAGGATATGTTCTTTGAATACGTGATACAACTTATCTATAAAATTATCTTGAAGCTTGAGACTTTTGTGGTGTGCAGAACCTTACTGCCATTTCACTTTTTAAATTATTTATTTGGGTTTTTAATTTGTTTTTGAACCAATTTTGACCATTTTATATTTTTCTTTTTATGCATGTAGTCTAATGAGTTCCTGTGTGACTGTTACTCCCTTACGTCCTGTTGCAGCTGTCCCTGAGAGCTTGTTTGGAGGTGCTAGTGGGGGAGCGCAGCTACTCATATACCCTTGACCGAAGAACGATCATCCTCCTGGAGCTTCTGCTCCAGCAAGAGGGAGGGGACAGCTGCCTAGCCAGCCAGATCAGCAGAATCAACCCTGGCGATCAATAGGGTGACAGATGTTGCCGCCAGAGTGACCCCACATCCAGCTGTTCTTCTCTTTTCCATAATGTAATAATTTGTTTGGGTACTTGTACAGTATATAAATTTATGAATTAGGGAATAGTATGTGACATATATACACAACACTATATGAAATACTACATATATACACGATATACGATACATAGTACATACAAAGTAAAAATACACTGTATCACATAAGATACTATATGCTTCTATATACACATTCAATTACAATACATAAGTACAATATATAATAGAAAGGTATGTGTAATAATATACTACATCACGTATAACTGAAAGCTAAAAGCTATTACATATATTATTTATAGTTACTACTCCTTTTCATTCTGTATTTATTTCTCTATGCACTGAGGGCCCCCTCTCCCTTTCTGGACTCCTCCCGTATACAGTCCCACCCTCTCTACCAATGGTTTGTTTCTGTTACACATTTCTTCAGAGAACCAGTTTTTAGCAGTTAGTTTTTTCTACTTCTCTTTTGTTCTTTCACTGATTTCTCCCTCCTATCTTTACTGTTTCCTTTTTTGGTTGGCCCTTTGGGGTGTGTACTTATTGCTCCTTTTTCCAGATTCTTGAGTTGAATTCTTAGGATTTGTTTTCAGTCTTCCTTGTTTGCCAGCAAATGTATTCCAAATGAGAAATTTCCCACTAAGTACTTGTTTAACTGTGTTCCAAAAATGTTGGCATGTAGTATTTCCTTATTTCTCAGTTACAAGTATTTTGTAATTTTCCTTCTGGTATTCTTTTTAACCCAAGGGTTATTTAATAGTATGTTACTTAGTTTCCAGGCATAGGAGACTAAAAAAAAAAAAAAAAAGTCTTTAGTTGCTGGGTTCTAATTTTATTGCATGGTGAGCAGAGATATAGTCTGTGTGATGCTGATTATTTGTAATTTCACACAGAGTTTTGTAAATATTCCATGTTTGCTCAAAAACAATGCATATTCTCTGTTGAGTATAAAATTCTATCCCTCTATTGGTTTGAGCTTATTAATCACGTTATTTAAGTCTATAATCTTTTGCTTGTTTGGTTTTTTGTTTTTATTTGATTTAAAAGTTTCTGAAAGGGTTGTGTTAAAATCTCCAATTAATTGATTTGCTCTCTGCAGGACAATGCTTATATATATACAGGATAGATTCTTAGGCACATATATGCTCATTATCTTTATACATTTGATTTATCATTCCTTTTACTAATATATAATATCTCACATAACTCAACTAGGGAAATACCAGGGAAGTGAGAAAATTCTAGATGGTACAAATATGAGGGGGTTTAGTAACCAATCATATGTGAAGGAGAAGGTGGCTCCATGGATAACTCTCCCATTTTTCGTCTAGAAATCTGGGTGGATGACAATATTAATTACTATAAGATATACAGAAGGGCCAGAAAGGGTAGAAAAGATGAAATGAGCAAACATTTATTCATTCATTTATTTCTTCATTAAGTAAATATTTACAGAGTGCTTATTATATATCAGATAGTATACCAGGCATATTTTCCCATGAAGTTTTCACACTAAGTTTAAGATAAATTAGTCCCACAACCCCATCAAAGTTTTGCTCACAAAGCACCAAGGTACAAGACAAATCATAATGTAGCTATTCATATGCAAATAATTGAGTGTGGTGGGCTTTCTGTAGTGCAGAGTGGAAGCTCAGCTCCATAAAATCTCCCAGTATCTAAAGGGAATTCCCAGGCTATAAGTAGGCTTGAGATAATAGATTAGCATGATTTACAAACTATTTGATTCTAAACTAAAAAATATTCAGCTTTTTCTTGTAAATGTAATGATCCGAATCTCTTAGCACCAAACTGGACCTATAATATATCTTCTTTGAAGGTTTCAAACTTCAACAAGCACATGAATCACCTGGCTCCTTGATTAAAACGCAGATTCCTAGACTCCAACCGCAGAGATTCAAGAGGTCTGGAGGGAACCCAAGAATCTACATTTAACAACCCCCTCAGCCTATCATGATACTAAAACTGTATTTTGAGAAATGCTGCTGTACACTCTACTAACTCAAATGATGAGATTTTAATAAACAAAGAAACAAAATTCAAAAACTTACTGCTGGGAATGGACAATTGGCATACCTGTAGACTTTTTTGGATGTGATCTTGTTGTTCAGGGATTGCAAATTTACTTCTTAAATACATTTAGAACATTAAAAAATGTTTTAATCTAATCAAAGGGAAATAATCTTCATAGAAGGTATGAAAAATACAATTTTCCTACATTTCTAGCTACACAGTCTCCAAACTAGCCTTGTTTTCATGCCCACATAAAGGCTTTATTTTTATTTATTTATTTAGGCTTAATTTTTAAATTTTTATTTATCTAATTTTTTATTTAAATTCAATTTAGTTAACATATAACATATTATTAGTTTCAGGCATAGACTTTAGTGAGTCATCAGTTGCATATAACACTCAGTGTTCATTGTATCACATGCCTTCCCCTCCAGCAACCCTCAGTTTGTTCTCTGTAGTTAAGAGTCTCTTATGGTTTGCATCCCTCTCTGTTTTTATCTTATTTTATTTTTCCTTCTCTTCCCCTATGTTCATCTGTTTTGTTTTTTAAAGTCCACATATGAGTGAAATCATATGGTATGGGCCTTTCTCTGACTGACTTACTTTGCTTAGCATAATACCCTCTAGTTCCATCTACGTTGCTGTAAATGGTAAAATTTCATTCTTTTTGAATGCTGAGTAATATTCCATTGTGTGCATATGTGTGTGTGTATATACACATATGTGTATATATATATATACATACACACCACATCTTCTTTATTCATCTGTTGATGGACATCTGGGGTCTTTCTATATTTTGGCTATTGTTGGTAATGCTGCTATAAACATTGGGGTGCATGTGTCCCTGCAAATCACCATTTCTGTATACTTTGGATAAATAAGGCTTTTTTTTTTTTTTTTTTTTTCCTGCTAGGAAATCCTGCTAGGGATTTCTCTTTTAATAACCTCAGGCTCAGTGACCTCACGGATTCTTTCTACTGCTCCCTTCCACCGTGAAAAGGACTGTCTTGTTTCTTGTTGTTAGTTTCTTGGATTAGGAAAGAGAGAAGTGAGCAATTTTTCTAGTTTTCTCTGTTGGCTGAGAAGATAAAAATTTACTCATTTTGACCCTGCTAAAATATTATTTTCTCCTCTAGAAACTACCAGAAACATGCAGCAAGGCACAGTGTCCTACGATTTCTGGAAACATCTTGGGAACATTCTGGGGAAAAATATCCCATGAACACCCCTATCCATAAGAAGATTTTTTCCCCTCCCCCATTTAGGAAAACTCTCTGATTTGCTTCCTGCTGACAACTGAAGCAGGTTTGGGAAGCCATTCAACTTTAATAATAAGAGATTCTGTGTAGATTATGATCTGCTTAAATTCAGAACTGCTTTAGGATTCAGACGCAGAAGTAAAATTGAAAATAAGGCTAAAATTGAATCAAGTTTAATATCCACGGTATTAAAGGGATGAAGACAATCATTATGTATTAGCAGATATGGACCTTTGGACCAGGATAACCAGATTGCCCCCAAACTGAACATTCCGTAGGTAGTGTAATGAACAAGCATTTATAATAGGCCATTCTGTTTAGGCCATCCAGTTAGAAAATTATAACAATTTATGGGAAAGAAATGTACAAGTGATTTTTCATAAAATATTCTGAGCTGACAACTAGATTAAATGGAAAAACATGTAGGAGATTGGAAGAGGGCCACTGCGAATGGAAAAGTACACACTGAACAGAAATGAGCGTCATCAAACACGGGGCTGTGGGGGGACTTGGATTAAATCCAACAACAAATGAAGAGACCCTGCAGCAGAATGAAAGCGAAGACACACTCAAGCTGGAAGACAGAGGAGGACACAGAAGTGCCCACGGTCTGAAAACAGAGGAACACATAAGTATTTCCCATAATGAAAAGCAACTGTTATGTTTTAATAACTGTATCTGGTGATTAGCGCCTACATCATCTCTCTTATCTGCCGATCTAATAATGTCTTATCAAAGTATTAATGATCTTCACTAAGTAGGAATTGTTAATATCATGCCCAGGTGGGCAGTGAGTGATACTTCCAGATTTCTAAATATTCATTAACGACTTGGTTGATTAGTTGTTCTGGAACTTTGACAGGGACTGGTATTGGCTCTACTGGCTTCTATTTATATCCCTTCCTTTCCTTCTCTTTGAAAACCAGAGGAACATTTGCCAGTCTTAGGTTCTGGTTATTGGAAAATACACACTGAAGCCACAGTGAGATCATCGCGAACACACACTGGGATGGCTACAATGAGAAGGCCTGACTGTGTTCAGTGTCGCTGACGATGTGGAGTGACTGTGCTCACACACCTGCCAGTGGAAATGGAAGAAGGATGAAAATCACCTTGAAAAACAGTTCGGCACTTTCTTTAAAAGTT